>NW_027411755.1:112597246-112809571 GCF_047663935.1 Musca autumnalis
ATGGGGTACTCAGTGGTCAAAAAAATTGTATTTACTAAACAGTTAAAAATATAAAATAACTAAAAAATTAAGCTACAGTGTTTTATTTATAAAAGATAGAAAATAAAAATACAAGTTTTTTTGAGCTTCAAGGTCAAAAAACTTGTATTTTCATTGCCAATATAAAGGTCGAAGAAATCAACAAAAACCAAAGCTTGAAAATAATTTTTAGCTTAGCATCAAGTAGTATATTCTTCTGCATGATGGAATCTCTCAAATAAAACGCTTGCATTTAAATTAAAAATGGTGTCGAAATCAAACGGCGAGCGTCTTATTTGAGAGATTCCGTCATGAAGAAGAATGTACTACTTGATGCTAAGCGAAAAATTATTTTCTAGCTTTTATAAATAAAACACTGTAGCTTAGTTTTTAATTAGTTTTTTTTAAATGATTCAAATCATTTATTTTGGGAAGTTTAATGGCCTGTTTCGCTAAGACGATTAGAATACTAATTTGTTCGAAATACTAAAAACTTCAGTTTTTGAAACATATTTTAATTGTTTTAATTTTCAATCAAACAAACATTTCCTACAACAGCAGGAGTTTGGTAGTAATTCGAACGAATTTGAATACGATTCGTCTTAGAGAAACAGGCCATAAAAGTGGGTAAAATTCTAAAACTGATATTAGTCATACGTACTTGGTCGGCGGAATGGCGGGTCATACGAGAGAAGCATGAACATGGGTGTCAGGGTCACAAGCTTCAGAAGTAATGGAAAATTAAAAATAATGGGTTAATTGTAAAATTTAAGAAGGCAAAACTACTTATTTTGCTCCTTACTAAGGTGGCACAGAGCGTATGTGTCCGTCTACCAATTTGAGGGTTGTGTGTTCAACTCTCACCGTCAGCATTCGTGTTTTTTGTTAACAAAATAAATAACATTTGGTGGTGCACATGAACAAAAATTGTCAAGATACACCTGCGCTCACTTGAATAGAACCCCCCTGCAAAAATTGTTTCAACCTCAATTTTTTCCGAATTATACAACATATGAAGTTTTTAAGTTTTATTATAATTTGCTTCATGTGTTTGGAGTAAACCTAGTCATTCATTTGCATTCAACTCCAATTTGTATAGGAATTATACAAGGAAAACAAAATAAAGTCAAAATTGAACTAAAAAATTTGGCTCATTTTAATGTAAGTTTTGATGACTCGAAGTGTACAAAAGTTTATAAAATCGTGATGAAATTGCCACTCGGGATATCCGAAAATGCTTCTCTCTACTGGAAATGCCTATTTTAGAACCCCTTTGTAAATTGTCGTGCGCATTTAGGGTGAAAGAAATTGACGCCCAAGTCCTTCATAATTACACTGTGATACAAATGTGAACAAAATTTTTTTGCAGGATTTCTGATGCACAAATTCGGTTTTGTGGGAGTCCATAGAAGACGAAAATACCTTTGGTTTCTTTGGGTCACTTCGGGTTTCGATTTTATAACGGTAAATGTAGTGAAAAATGGGCTTTCTTGGATTTTCTAATTTAAACGGACATTACTTCTTTTTTCCACAACCGATTTGCACACACTGTTTTTCATTATAAAGGGGAGAGTAATGCCTTTCGAACAAGCCATAGATTTTTAAAATCGGTCAACAAATGGCTAAGTAATAGTGGATTAAGTGTGAGAAAAACGCATTAAAAAACAATAAAATGTTTTTCCTTGTGCTCTAGGCTGCGTAAACGACACCTAACAGTACAATTATTTACTGTTAACAAGTAGGAAATTTAGTTGGCTTTCCAAAATGGGAAAAACCAAAGAAATCGGTTGAAAAATGAATGCGTTATGGCATTTTTTGTGTTTCAACTTTTTGGTTTTTTTTCATATTTTCCTTTATAAAAGATGGGTATCTTAGCATGTATGATTCTAATTGTGATTATCCTGCTTAACAATTACGCACAAGGTATCAATGTTTTATAAAGGAAAATATGAAAAAAACCAAAAAGTTAAAACACAAAAAATGTCATAACGCATTCATTTTTCAACGGATTTTGTTGGTTTTTCCCATTTTGGAAAGCCAACTAAATTTCCTACTTGCTAACTGTAAATAATTGTACTGTTAGGTGTCATTTACGCAGCCTAGAGCACAAGGAAAAACATTTTACTGTTTTTTAATGCGTTTTTGTCACACTTAAACCAATATTACTTAGCCATTTGTTAATCGATTTTAAAAATCTATGGCTTGTTCGAAAGGCATTACTCTCCCCTTTATAATGAAGAACAGTGTGTGCAAATAGGTAGTGGAAAAAAGAAGTAATGTCCGTTTAAAGTTGAAAATCCAAGAAAGCTCATTTTTCACTACATTTACCGTTATAAAATGAAAAACCGAAGTGACCCAAAGAAACCAAAGGTATTTTCGTCTTCTGTGGACTCCCACAAATCCGAATTTATGCATTAGAACCCCTGCAAATTTTCACTGTAGCACAGTGTTATTAAGGACTCTCCTCATTAAGTAAACAATATCATAACTACATAACTATTGTTTTCGCGTCTATTGAATGGAAGCCCATCTTCTAAATTGTTTCTTTAGCGATGACTGTGTTTTTTTGATGCTTCACCTTAAATGCGCACGACAATTTACAAAGAAGTTCCAAAATAGGCATTTCCAGTAGTGAGAAGCATTTTCGGATATCCCGAGTGGCTATTTCATCACGATTTTTTAAACTTTTGTACACTTCGAGTCATCAAAACTTACATTTTTGAAAACAAATGCTGATATCCTGGAGGGGCAGTCATATTCTACAGTGGTAAATATTCTCTAAATTGTATGGGAATGACTTATGTGTAAAATATACGACTAAAGGAGACAGTACGCTTCCAAAAATAAACTTGTTGAAAGCTTTGTTAGGCATTACACCTGATTACTTAAAGAATCCTTGCCAAAGCTTGATATACGGGTGTATCCTTAATCAGGATGGGTATACTTTTACTGAATATTACTGAAAGTACTTCGTTTTCAATATAGAGTGAATATCCATCGACATTCTATACAAATTTCCAAATTTTAAGGGGGGTCTATTCAAATGAGCCAAATTTGTTATTTTATTTTGTTTTCCTTGTATAATAAATCCTATACAAATTGGATTTGAATGCAAATTAATGACTAAGTTTACTCCAAACACATGAAGCAAATTATAATAAAACTTAAAAACTTCATATCTTGTATAATTCAAAAAAAATGGAGGTTGAAAAAAAATTTCGGGGGGTTCTATTCAAGTGAGCGGCAGTGTAGGTTTATGTTTATGTACAGCCCCCATATAACGGTACCTCCCGGTTTCCGGTTCACTGAGGATTTTAACTACAATTTTTAACTGAACTAGGTTTAATTTGACATTTGGGGTTCTTAGGGGTCACAGCACTTCGGTGGTACCAAAAATTGTCAACATAGGCCCATGTTTTGGTATAGCATTCATATAACGGTACTGCCCCTGTTTAGCTGACTGCATTTGCAAAAATTTGGTATTTGGGGTTCTACCAGTGCTCAAAAAATCTCCACATAAATTAATTACTTTGTTCCCGTACATTTTAAATGGTCAAGCTAGCAAAAGAGCAAACTGTCAAAATTTTCTTTACCATAGAAATTTATTCAAAATGTGCGTATCAGCCAATAAGGTGCCAGCAAACAAGCCACTAGTTTCTACACACCCAATTTTTTGTGGTAAAAAGTAGGAGGAGAGAACGTCATTCAGCGCCATTTTTTTTTAAAGAGAACTGAAAGTTTTGCTACTTTTTGGAATACGGAAAGGGTTTTCTGGTACAAAATTGAAAAAATGGTACTATTTTGCAGGATCTGGAACACAATTAATTATTCCATATAAGTTCAGACTATTTAATTGTGGAGAGTATATCAAGTTCGGCTCGGTCGAACTAATCAATATATGCATTGTTCCAGAACATGCAAGAATCTTAAAGTTTTAAAATTTTTGTCATATTTATACTCTATACCACTATGTGGGGAGGGTAATATAAGTTTTGAATCAATATATGCAAATTTTGTTACACATCAAAAAAGTGGTCGAATACGAATACTTATATATACAAAACAAATGTCTCTCTGTCCATATAAATTTTGTAATCACGCTACAGGTCGCAATTTTTATCGGGTTGTCCCACAGAGGAAGAAACCTATAGATTTGTTCAGATAATATTCATGGGTCAAACAGCGGATATATCGTAACAGAAATATTAACATGTGCTATGTTTAGTGCAAGTCCTATTCTCCATTCGAGAGTTTTAGTTGGTACTACCGAAGTAGCCCCGAAGTGGTATTTTTCAGATATTTTGATATATTTTATTTGCAAAGGTTAATATGTTGTCAATATCCATAGATTGCTGCCCTCATATATATGAGATAACTCTTCCCTATATTCCTTGGGCTACCTGTGGTAAAAATTACATTATGACTGCACTTAAGCACACACTTTTGAACATTTGTTTGGGAGTTTACAGAAGGAATTTAACAATACAGTACATCTTCGAACTTTATCTAAGTGCAAAGTTTAAACCAAAACACCCTAGGGCGTTAGTCAGTACACATCCCGAGCGCGTCCCTACCCTAGGATTTGGGTGGCGGATGAATAGTCATACTATATTTCTCCGAACTAGGAATATCTCTCCCACAGATTTGGGTATCTTGACATCTGTGCCCGAACGCACTGCTGCAAACTATGGGCAAAAAGGGGAAGAGGAGAATCTCAGGATATGTTTAATCTTGACCCAACCCCCAGGAACAGGGAGCGACTCTGACTCCGACAGCAATAGTAAAACAAACACAAACGTTGTGAAAATCGCCACTATAGAGGATGTTCACAAGATAGTTGACGAAGTGAGCGTGACACAAGTTTAACAAGTGAGCCAAGGCTATAGTCGGGTCGGGGCCGACTATGTGATACCCTACACCACTACCCCTGTACATAAGCTTTTGACCTGTAAAATTCAAAATATTAAAATTGGGATAGCTTGAATGTCTTCATTAATAAAGGGTAATTTTGTTGAAATGCATTTAAGTACATCGTCCAAAATTTCGTGAGGATCCTATCAAAACTCCGACATGTAGAGTCATTACACAAAAAATTTAAAAAAGGATGCATTACCGACTATTGCGATATCTCTTTTGTTTGACTACCTATGAACACCTACTTCACATCGTTGTAAAGGTGATATTTTCTACTTTCCTTGACAGGTTTTGCTTTCTATATACCTCTTACAGAAGAGAGATATTCGCTTTAAAATAAAACGTTGGCCTTTTCTCCAAATAAGTTTTTTTTCAAATTGCCAAAATCAATAGGTTTTTTTCATCTGTGGGACCCCCATTAACACCCAAAATTTCGTAACGATCCAATCAAAATGTAGCGTGATTACAAAAAAAAAAATTTAAATGGGATGTATTATCGACTACAAAATTTGGTGACGATCCGATCAAAATTGCGACCTGTAGCGTGATTATAAGGTTTAGATGGACGGACGGACGGACGGACACACATAGTCAGCTAAGTATGGGTCTTCGATGCGTTACAAACTTTTTGGGCAAAACAAACTTATAATACTCTCCCTACATAGTGGGGATATTCCCCAGGAGATCAAAAGCACTCCCTTCACATCGTCGAAAACGGTGAAGTAGCTTTCCGTTTTCAAATGGCCCGAATAAATCTGCCAAGACCCACGAAGAGGAGACTGTCATAGAATATGTTGGCAGAGGCAACACAGTAGGTTCGGACATGAAAAAGGTGAGCCCGAAATCTCGGGCCTTTCAGGAGAGGAAGGTAGACGCGGGGTTAGGAAAGTAGCCGCCAACGCAATAACAACAGGGACGAACTGTGTTATGCGGTGATAGACACAAGCCCATTCATAAATACTGGTCAATCTATAGCCGAACTGAATGCCATATCTAGTTTCCTGTAGGAAAACTTGAACTTAATGAATTCTAATTATTTTTGTTAAAGCAGAGTCAGTGTACAATTGAATTGCGTGTATACATTTTTCTGTACTTATGCTTCCCGTTTCCTCAGCTTACATTTTTAGGAAATATATAACATAGAATTTGTAACCAACCACATTTACTGTTAATTGTTTTAAAGGGGATGTGCTGTAAGTCCAAACAAAGGAACAAAATAGACCCAAATTGTGTGTTTTGTCTTATATGTATTCAAAATAAATACTTTATGCACAAAAGTCGATCATAAAAATTCCTTTGCAATTGAAAAACAAATGTACACCGAGATCTGCTAAACAAATGAGAATACAACAAAAAACGTAATCGTGATCATCACTACATTTGGGAAACTAGCCGCGGTACCTACATACTTCCTTGCATAATTCCAATTTACAAGAATTACAAGTAAATCAACAGGCAGTTCGAAGCATCCAATACATCACCAATAACAAATAACAGTTGCGGATTCAGATTCGTTGTTTCCGCTTTTCATGTAATAAAACTTAAATTAACAACACGTAAGCGCCTTCACACGTGCCACCGTCAGCATCATCCTGGTTCTCAACATCATGAGCCATGCCACAGCTACACCAACAGATGGGGAGTCAATTTAAAAAAAATTGTTTAATATTTTAAGAAAATCTTATTCAGCTTTGTTTGTTTTGAGGCAGATTCTAGTGTTTTGGGTTTTTTAGATATCGACGCAGTTACCTCACCAACAATCAACCAAACAAAGAGTGCGGTTGAGTTCGATGTTGGCAACAAACAATGATTAAAGCCATTATCTGAACTTGTGTGTAAATCGAATTATTGGCAATTTATAGCGTGGCAGGGAAGATAAGTGGTTATATTAGCAGTGGTTGGCCATTTGCTTGGAAATAAGCAACGGCATGAAAAAAGACACCTAACTCCAGAATTTCGAACGGTTGAAATTGTTTCGCTCCAAAATACAATGGATCATTGATAGTTTTTCGTTTGGAGCAATTACTGGTCAGCGTCCATGTTCTTTGATATACACACTTTGGTAAAAAAAAAACAGTGATATAATGGCGCTAATAAAGGGAATACTAGGGTTGCCACTATAAAAAGATCACAAGCTTTAGGTTAACCTGTAAGAATGGCGCTAAGTTCGAACCGGACCGAACTTTTCATACTTTCCACTGAATTAAATAGCAACAATTAGTTTCCTTCCGTTTATGGAAGTACTTATCTCTTCCTCCACGTTAAGGATTATTCCTTGGAGAAGGACAATATTATAACTGATGATAATCAATTTGATAAATTTCTACGTTGATATAAGATTTCAAAATACCAAGATACATCCTGTTCAGAAGGAAAATGTAACAAAATGGGGATATACCAAAACGTGAACCCGTACTGTCTGATTTTTTGCAAGAGATGCGTGGTACCTCTAGCAAAACGAAATGTCACTTATTCCAGTTGAATATTGTGACTAAAACTAACAAATTACTGAAATCGTGAGGTACCGTTCTATCTATAGGTGCTATAACGGTACAAACTTCAAAATACCGAAAATCGGAAGATATCATTCTATATCAAAACACCACACATACTAGGAGTAATAGAAAATTCTTTACCAAATTGTATAGTTCTACTTAAACAGACGGACGAGGTTATATCCGCGCATAATAGGGTCTCCGATGAATATTTAGATGTGTTACAAACGGAATGACAAATCTAAGTATACCCTCCATATTATGGTAGAGGGTATGATTGAAACCCTCAAAATGCCGATATATGGGGGCTATACCAAAACATAGACCTATGAATGTTGACAATTTTTGATGGAGAAGTTTCATCACTGCGGAGAACCGTAAATGTCAAATAATATTGAAAATCGGGAGGTACTGTTATTGACACTTTCTAGTGGAGAAGTTTCGTGACTGCGGGGAACTTCAAATGTGAAATAAAAGTTCGGACAAAAATGTAGTTGCAGTAAATTAAAATGAAAAATAACGGGTAGTTCAGTCGGAAAATGTAGCTAAATTCCTTAAAAGCGAAAATCGGAAAGTACCATTATATGGGAATATATCGAATATATCGATAAATATATCGTTCTAGCACAATTATTGTGAACGCTAGAGACATTACAACAGACGGACATGATCCTGATCAAGAATACATATGGGGATTTCTGAGTGAAATCGAACACATTTGGGGAGTTTTAACATGTTAAAGATAAATTCCTAAATTAATAAACAAAATAACTGTTAAAAATTGAATTTTTAATTTTTGGGTAAAGTAACATGTGTTTCACACTGGTACAAAGTCCATATTAACATAAGGCAATTTTCGGCAATTGTCAGTTTGATGGAGAGAGGGGTGAGTGAGGCATATGGTAACCATTTGCCTCTCAACACCCTCTCTCACCTACAAACTGACAATTGCCGCAAGGAAAATTGCCTAATGTAATGCCTAATGTAATAATGTAGATATCCCCCGTGTAAGCAAAATTTCATAAATTCAATCCATAGGTAACGTTACCGGGTCGAAAAAGCCCGTGTTACTTACACCAAGGATTTTGCCTGGTTGGTCGTTGCCAATGTGTTAAAAATTGTAAAACACTTTTATGTGGCAATGTTTTTACGAAATCATGAATGAAAATCACCAATGTTACCACATGTTTTCAAAATTTAGACGCCTTGGTAGATGGCACGTAGAAATTACCAAACGCGTAGGTAAAGATAACTAATAGGTAGCTACCTACCCTACATAGATATGGACAAAGGAAAGATTTCATTGACAAATTTAAAAAATAAGAAAATATAGTAATTATTCGAATCCCACTACCAAATAGGGCATAACATTTTTGTAATTAATGCCAGTTTATAAAAAAAAACAAACTTTCCAGAAGTCAAAGACTACAATCAATGATACAAATTAATTTTAATATTAAATTGCGAAAATTGCACGCAAGCCCACTCTGAAAAACTAAAACTACAAAAAAAAATGTTTTTCTATTTAGGCCAATATTAAAGAAGTTATGAGTATTTCTTTGCATATAGCTTTTACAAAATTCGACTTTTTTAAGGCGCCATATCTAGGGAACATTTAGTCAGAAAATCTGATAATATACTAAAATGTTTTGCTAAGGAGCAGCATCAACACAACAAAAAAATAAACTAAATCAAAAACCACTTTTTGCAAAAGTGTCCGATTTCAGAATTCCCTCTATATACTTTATTGGGAGATTGGGTGTATAAATTGCATATTATAGCAACAATAAAAGTGAAAAACTTATTGTTGGAATATTGTTTCAAATACATTTGATAAAAAATATATTATGGAGTTCTCCAACTATTTCGCTAAAATCCCATACAATAATTAATGTACTCTGCTAAAACTTCATCAAGAAATATGGTTTACAATCACGATACCCTCAGTATTTATGCTAACGAGGGTATATAAACTTTCATACGGGCAAAATGTGCCTAATCGAAAAAATGGCTGGAGCGCACTATCCCCACAAAAGTTCAAAAATGTTCGGAAAATTTGTGCGCACGATAACTTTTGAAGGGAGTAACCGATTCGGTCCATACTTTGGACATCGTGAAATTTCTACCAGCCTTAGATGAGGGCTCAATCGGTCCACTCTTTCGTGTACGTCCCACACAAAATTTCGAAAAAGTTTGGTTTTGAAACTGCTTTCGAATCGCTTTGATTTTTGTTGTAACAACTTGTATTCACTGCCCCCCATACGACGATACAAGTTTCATCAGGGACAAGTCCTGAGCAAATAGCCTGAAGCCCTATGACACCATATGTGGCTGGAGAGCACGATAACTCTCGAACTAATCAACCGATTTGGTCCACAATTTGGCCTTCGTCATATTTTGTCCAAACTTAGTTTCAGTTCGAAGATGGGTAATACCGGTCCACAACTTCCGGTACTTCCCCCCAATATTTAAAAAAATGTCACTAAAATTGTATGAACGATATCCTTTAAACGGAGCAACCAATTTGATCCAAACTTTGTATCTCCTAATATTTTGTCCAAATTTAGTTTAACTTCTAAAATGGCCCATATTGTTTCTCTCCTTAGGGAACCTCCCCACGAAAGTTCAACATGTGTGACTATGTGTAGAAGATCCTTTAGAAATGCGTCATATTTTCGGTGAACAAGTCCATGCTTCCTGACATACAGGTCCAAAATTTATACGATGACCCACTGAAATAACTAGTGGGCGCGATATCTATCGAAAAGATATGACTCGTATAACACCCCTCCATAATTTTAACTCCCTGATTCATCTTGGTTTTACACAAATAACGCTTTTTATTTGTTAAGTTTCAGTTTTATTTGAGGTAACATACGTTTTAACTTTAACATTAGTCCGACCACTATAAATTTTATTACATCCTTCCACTGCATTTGGCAACAATGACAATTTGTGTGAATGATTTTTTGGCTAAGAATCTTCACGATTCGTTTTGCCTGTTTACCTTTGCACCTCCCTCTATCAATCCAATTTGTGTGTCTTGTTGACCAAGTGGGGTTTTAGAGTTGATCGTAATCCGTTTGAGCTGGCTACAAACGAACCATTTTCACTGAACGTGCTGTTATATGTATGTACAGCGGGCTGTGTGCCATTGGTTGATACCTGGAGTCCAGAAATTGAAATCAATATTCAATTATGTGAATGTTTTTTTTTATTTGTTATTGGTAGGTATTTGTTAAAGCTGGAAGTGAATAAGGATTGCAAAGTTAAATCATAAATTGGATTTTGGCGCAAAAATGATACTGTTTTTGAGTTAGTTCTGCTTCTTATAGAAATTGTAAATAATTTTATGATGATTATAATAAGTGTTTTTGTTTCGTTATTCGTTCAACAATCTTTAGTCGTACGAGGCAAATTCAAAACTGCAGGGAAATTAGAGTATTGTTCCATAATGATTAGTTCTTAAGTCGTATATCTTCCGAAATGTTTAATCGTAGTATAATTTATTGCAACATCCCCAATATCAACTACCATATTTCATAAAAAAAATAATTGAAAATGTGGGGAAAACTGGCACTCATCTCCAATAATAAAATCAATTCGTATGATATTTTCTGAAATTTGTATACTTGCACCATTCAATTTCATATTTTACTAACTGAACATCTATCATTATTGGTAATGAGATAAAACCATTAAATTTATTACATTGCCGATTGTTATATGATCCAGCTTATATGTACGCTCCATGCGTGTTTGATAAATCTTCATCAATTTAAGTCAATTTCCTCTCAATAACTTCCTTGCGAGTACATATTTCGAATTCGAATTGTATTCTATATTTGAATTGTATGGCAGAATGTATGCTTTTGCAAGTGCGTATATTTGGATTAGCATTAGTTGTGTTCCAGAATCGGCATAATAGTACTATTTGATGCTATAGTACTGTTTAGTATTCATTTCCAGAAAGCGGTTGCCGTACTCCAGAACTTGCATTTCGTTATTCCAGGATCTCGGACCGCTTTACACAAATTTTTTGCAACAAACGTTCGTTATCGAATATTTTGTTCATTTGATTTCAGCGATGAAAAAGAAAAAATATACAAAAATTGTTTTCTTTTTTAGTCATGTACATTAGGGTTAGTCATTTTTTTAGATTCAAAATCTGTGGAAATAGCATATAGGGCAGGCAAAAACAAGCAGAATTGCGTTTTTACTTTTTCGAAATTGTGAAAAAACGTTCCGCACAAAATGCAATTACTTTAGCTCAAAACCAACTTTTTTATTTGAATTTTTTTGTGATTTTTAAAATTTGATAATATTTTTTTTTAAAATTTTTTTTTTATACTTTTTTTAATAAATTTTGATAAATTTTTAATAAAATGTAATTTGATTCAAAATATGTCATTTATTTTTCGAGATATATCGATTGTAAAATATGCAATACTATTTTTTTTAATAAAATTGAAGATATTATGCAATAATGTTAATAAGATTAAAATTTTATTTAAAGTAACGCCTTAGAATAATAACATTTATAATAAATTACTCAAATGCAGTAGCATTTTCTACTACTTAAATTCAACAAGATATATAAAAAGAAACATGTTTATTCGGCCCGAAGCAACAAAATATTTAGTCCGCACTATAGGGACTGGGGGAACAAGTGTTATCGAGGCTCCCCAATGGAGCCAGTACGCACAATGCGTACGTTTGGCCGTCAATATAAAAAGAGAATAAGAAATAAAACACGATAGTTTTTAGTAAAAGGGTTTGGCTCAACTGCCGGTGTTTATTATTGGTAAACAATATTACCTTTAGGAATTAAGTACAACGATATGTACAAGAGATGCTTACGATAAAGCGCGGGTGTTGTTGCTTGCAAGTCAAGCTGATGTTCGATCTTCTTTGTTTTGTTTATTTATTATGTTGTGTTTTGTTTATGTTGACATCTGCATGGATGCTTAAAGAGGGCGGTTGTCAAGTGAATATTCGTTGAAATCTCTCATACTATTACAGGGGTGTAATAAATGGGAATGAGGAGATTTCAACGAATATGCCTATGCGATTCATAGGGCCAAATAAAACAATGTGATCAATTCTAACTTAAACAAAACATGAGAACAAAAGAGTATTTTTTAATAAGTTTAAATAAAATCTTAGCAAGAATATAATGGTCATTTATGGGTAATAAATTTTAAATTCAATGAATGTGTTGTTTTGCACAGTGGAAAAATATCTTGAACTACTTTTATGGCTCTTTCAGCACATATGTTACTTCTCTGCTGCTTCGGAATTGCTGATTCTTCCTGAACCCAATGTCTTTGAAAGCACAGGTGAGCGTTTTTGAAAGGAAGTAAGGCTAGATTTAATTTTGAATAGACATCGATTTTAAAACAATGATCGGAAAACCATATATAAACTCACAAATTGAATGTAATTGCGTCCGATATTTTGGAATTAGTATAAATGCCAGTAGAGCAAGAATTGCCCTAGAATTCCATCGAGCGTTGTTTATTGGAGGTATAGACTAGAGATGGGCGCGTGCCTAAAAAATTAGGCACGAACATGCACGAACACGGACCAAAATTTTTATGCACATTCACGCACAAACACGGCGTTTTTCGAGAAGGCACGAACACGCACACTCACGCACGAAATTAAAGAAAAGATATATCGATATAGTTGTACATTTATTTGTTCAAAAAATTCATATGTTCTAAAATATACCTATTGCAAAATTACTTATTAACAAACATTTACGTATTCTTATTTAAAAACATTATTTTGTCGAAGTTAGAGCTCAAAAGTCTAGTTCGTCTTTCGTTGAGAATATTTCCAGATGTGGAAAAAAAATCTCTCGCTCGTTGCTGAGCTGACGGATATGTTCTCACCTTGTATATCAAGTAACATTGGTTTTACATTAGCTATTACGTCATTTCTTTTATCTTCTAATAAGAAATTCATCTCCTTAAACGGCGGAAATAAAAACGTCCCTATAAGATGTGTCATTGTTGGCACAAAGCGTTTAAGCAATGATTGTTTACTTTTAGCTTTCAAATCTTTTATGAATTGAGAGTCAATGGTATCAATTGAGCAAACTTTCAATAGCTTTTCAGACCAAAGGGTAAAAATATGCATAGTAGGGTATTTTTCCGAGCTTAATTTTTCGGAACACTCCACAGTGGATCCACCCATTAGCCAAAAATAAAAAAATTAATGTCAAAATTTTGGTAAAACATCTGGCAATTCCGACAGCTATGACATGGACCTTTTTAAAAATATATTAGATTTTGTTTCATTCGAACGCGATCTTCTTAAGAATAGCTTCAAAAGTCGGAACATTTGACTAAGACTTTTTGTTGTTAGTACAACCTATTTTTTAAGTGCAAGTAAATATATTAAAAATATTGCGAAACTAATACGTATACCAAAATATTATAGTGGATTTTGAAGGAGGAGGTAATAGCTTAATTTTTATTAAAAAATAGTGTTTTAGCGTGTTGTGGAATTCTAGTTAGATGCATATTTTCGTAGTGTATTTTGTAATGCCAATTCGATCATATACTTAAATTTGACCTAAGGTTTTAGTCATGATGCCCACCAGTGCCCACCTCGGGAATAATTTTCCAAGTATTAAAATCAGCTGCCATCTAGTGCCAGACTACAAATGGTGGGTCGCTGACTAAAGCTGCCCTAGAATAGGGTTTCTATGGATATATTAGCGTATAACTCTGTTATCTGACCACGTACATTAACCTAATTGGCATCAGTGGCAAGATGAAGAAATCTTCTTCCAAATTTGTCTTACGTTGGCGGTACGTACCTTCCAGAAGATCTATATTAAAAATTTTACCAATTTTCAGACCAAAATGTGGATATTTTTAATCCGCTTAATTGGTTGGATTTTATGTTGTTTTGGAGATTGTTTTGTTTACCCCACACTATTTTTGCATCATAAGATAATCGGGACCTTTGTTCATGTCATTTTGTATTAACAGCATAAAACAATTTTTACCATATACCCCCTCCAGAGGGGAGAATGTTACGCTCGACAACATTTTGTGGTACACTTTTACTGATAAAATCAGATATTTTTGATTGTGTAGTGACATCTTGTAAGTTCACATTACACTTGTGTCGCGATAGAGATCCCGTCCCGGTCTTGCTTTGATAGTGTAATACCGATTTGCATGAATTGCAGCATACATAGTCGACAATGGCCCATCGTACTTTATAAGCTGGAGGCTTTTCCAGACCACACTCTTTGCATCCATTTTTGGAAACAATTTTAGTTTGGGGTCATTTTTGTTCACTGCTGTCTTTGTTCCCAGCTTGTACCATTTTTAAGATAAGGAAGTTCAGTTTACATTTTTAGTTTTTTTTGTTAGGGTTTCGCGAATTTGGTTGAATACTGAAGTCGTATCGACATGTGACCTGAGAAAATCTTAAATCTGTGAAAATTCTCTACAAGACTGGCTTAAGTAACTTATCCTTAGTTGTAACATTTTTTTAGATATATAAGTTTAAGTTGGGAATTTGCAGTCATGACATTGTTTTATAAGGGGGCGATACAGAATTGAATTGAATTTGAATTGTCCCAATTTGAACTTCTATATCTCAAAAACGGTAGAAACGACGAGAATATCATAAAGGTCAATATTGTAGAGAATTTTCATATCTACAACATTTGTTTTAGTCCCATTTTGATAGGAAATGTGGTTTCTAAGCAAAATCGCGAAAACCTAAACAACCCCTAAAAATGTCAACTTAAATCGCGATTTATTTAAAAAGCGCTCCGGCGATTTTTTTTGTTTTTTGATTGTTCTCATCTATAAACATTGTATTTTCAGAATCCGCAAAAATTTCCGAGGTGTAAGCACCTTCCATTTAAAATTGTTTCAAGAGCACCGTGTGTGTTATTCATGAAAAGGCAAATACAAAAAGGGAGTAAATATGACAGTTTTTATACCCTCCACCATAGTATGGAGGGTATATTAAGTTTGTTTTTCCGTTTGTAACGCATTGAAATACTCATTTGCGACCCTATAAAGTATATATATTCTTGATCAGGGTAAAATTCTGAGTCGATCTGTGCACGTCCGTCCGTCCGTCCGTCTGTGGTAATCACTCTAGCATCCACAAAAATAGATATAGGACGCTGAAATTTTGGGAAAAGGCTTCTTTTGTTTGCAGGCAGGTCAAGTTCGATGATGGGCTATATCGGTCCACGTTTTGGTATAGCCCCCATATAACGGTACCCCCCGATTTACCGTATTTTGACGTTTTTAGCTACATTTTCAGACCTATTTAGCTATAATTTGACATTTAGGGTTCTTAAGTGTCAATAAACTTATATAACAAAACTTGTGAACATAGGTCCACGTTTTGGTATAGCCCCCATATAACGGTACCCCCCGATTTACGGTATTTTGACGTTTTTAGCTACATTTTCAGACCGATTTAGATATAATTTAACATTTAGGGTTCTTAAGTGTCAATAAACTTATATAACAAAACTTGTGGACATAGGTCTACGTTTTGGTATAGCCCCCATATAACGGTACCCCCCGATTTACGGTATTTTTACGTTTTTAGCTACATTTTCAGACTGATTTAGATATAATTTGACATTTAGGGTTCTTAAGTGTCAATAAACTTATATAACGAAACTTGTAAACATAGGTCCACGTTTTGGTATATCCCCCATATAACGGTACCCCCCGATTTGCGGTATTTTGACGTTTTTAGCTACATTTTCAGACCGATTGACATATACATAATTTAACATTTAGGGTTCTTAAGTGTCAATAAACTTATATAACAAAACTAGTGGACATAGGTCCATGTTTTGAAATAGCCCCCATATAACGTTAACGCCCGATTTCAGGTATTTTGATGTTTTAAGTCACATTTCTAGACCAAATTAGCTATAATTTGATATTTAGGGTTCCTAAGTGTCAATAAACTTATATAACAAAACTAGTGGACATAGGTCCATGTTTTGGAATAGCCCCCATATAACGTTAACGCCCGATTGCAGTTATTTTGACGTTTTGACCAAAAAACTTATATTCGAAAAAATTATGAACATAGGTCCATGTTTTGGTATAGCCCCATATAACGGTAACTTCCCGATTTTCGGTATTTTGAGAATTTTACCTACAAGTTTTAACCGAATTAGCTGTAATTTGAAGATTTGACATTTGAAGTTCTTAGTGGTCGCCACACCTCTCCACCAAAAATTGTCAAGAAAGGTTCATGTATGGATAAAGCCCCCATATAACGGTACCTCCCGATTTTCAGTAATTTGATGATTTTAGCTATAATATTAAACCGAACTAGCAGTATTTTGACATTTGAAGTTCTTAGTGGTCACAACACCTCTCCATCAAAAATTGTCAACATATGTAGGTCCATGTTTGGATATAGCTCCCATATAACAGTACCCACCGATTTTCAGTAATTTGGCAATTTTAGCTACAAGTTTTAACCGAACTAACATTCGAAGGTTGTAGTGGTCACCACACATCTGCATCAACAATTTTCAACATAGCCTCAATATAACGATACCTCCCGATTTTCGGTACTTTGAGCATTTTACTTAAAATGTTTAACCGAACGTAGGTCCAAGTTTTGGTATAGCCCCAAAACAAACCTCCCGATTTTCCGTACCTTAGCTTTATTTTTGTGGACGAACTTTCTGTAATTTGATATTTAAGAGTCAACAAAAATTCTGCAACAAAAATTGTTCATTTAAGTTCATATTTTCGTATAGCCCACATATAAGGGTACCTCCGAACAAGCTGTTAATGACATTTGAAGTTCCCACTTTATGTACCGATTTTCGGTATTTTGAGGATTTTAGCTACAATTTTTAACCGAATTAGGAGTTATTTGATATTAAAGACTCCCATCAAAAACTGTCAACATAGGTCCATGTTTTATTATAACCCCTAAATAACGGTACCTCCCAATTTCTAGCCCACCAAAAATTGTCAACATACATAGTTAGATATAGGCACCATAAAAAAGGGCCTCCCGAATGAATCATTTTATGTACATTATCTGACATTTTAACGTACCCACGTAAAGTTGAATACAGGAATGAAAACTAATTATTCCATTTTAGTTCAGAATATTTTATGGTGGAGGGTATGAAAAGTTCGGCCCGGCCGAACTTAACGCTTTTTTACTTGTTTTGTTTTTGTTCTTACTTCAATAAAGTAAAAGCAAACCCATATGATTTCTCATTCCATTGGTCCCTGTTTAGCTATGAAAATACTCTCTTTCCTCTACTTTGCAAAACAAGCAAGAAATACATATGAGGCGCCAAGATGGTCTAACCCACATGTCCAAAAAAATCAAACAGACTGTAAATATTCAACCGGAACCTTTTCAGAACTTTTTTCACTCATACTCTGGCCTCTCCATAACAAAACGGCAAAAAGTACCAGACTACAAAAACAAAGAAAATAAATTTGGAAAAACTACAGCTGGTGATTTTTTTGTCGGTTTTAAATTCTTGTTCGATTTTCTTGTTTAGTATGGTCATTTGCACGACTTCTAAAGGGAGCCCAAAAATTTAGCACGATCGTGACACATAGTGCAGGTCGTGTTTAGTCGTGTCGTGCAAAATCGTGTCGAACAAAAAAACACAATCACGCACGGCCAAAAATTTATTCCGGCACGACACGCACAAACACGGCGATTTTCGGGAAGGCACGAACACGCACTACTCACGGCACGACACGCGCCCACCTCTAGTATAGACTTAAATGTTATATGAGGAAATTTTTGGTTTTTCAAATAATATTGAAATGACACACACAGCTCGTACAAATATTTCATATCATCCCGCCATTTAATTTTGTTAATATTTATTTCCTCTTTATTTTGTATGTAGCAACTTCTTAGGTGATCATAATTATTTATAATCTCGGAAACAAAAGGATATTCGATATTAGGGGAAGTTGTTTTTCCACCTAAAACTTCATCCATAATATGTCGTAATAATAAATCAAGTATATGGTGTTGGCAGCCAATATATTGCGGTGGAGGCAGTGAAAGAGACTTGCAGTGATTTTGCAACAATGACACAACACCGCCTTTTTTCCCAATATCAACACTCGTTGTATCACATATAATCATTTTAATGGATTGAAATAAATTAAATAATAAATAATAAAGTCCCTTGCTACAACTTATCGCAATACATAGGTAAAATTCTAAAAAACATTATCTCCGAGAAATACAATATAAAAAACTCGATGGAACTTAAGGATAAATTAAACACATTAAGTTTGGATAAAAACGACATATTTGTCTCTTTTGACGTGGTATCATTGTTTACCAATATACCTATACACTTAGCAATAAAAAACATTCTTGACAAATGGGAAACCTTGCAACAATTTACGACGATTCCAAAAAGAAGATTCCTGGGTCTATTGCAATTTTGTCTCATTGACAACAACTATTTCAAATACGACGAGAAAATTTACACACAAACATACGGCATGCCTATGGGCAATCCATTGTCACCAACAATAGCCGATATTGTTTTGGACGCCCTTTTAGATGACGTGATCCAAGAACTAGAAACTAATAATATAAAAATCAAATTATTGTCTAAATATGTAGATGACATATTTGCCATCATAGACAAGCAACACGTAGACACAACCCTTACACTTCTAAATGCTTATCACAAAAGGTTATAATTTACGGTGGAATTCGAACAGGACAAAAAAATACCATATCTTGACATGACCATTTCAAGAGAAAACTCCATCATAAAAACAAACTGGTATACAAAACCAACTTCTTCGGGAAGAATGATAAATTATTATTCTAATCAACCCAAATCTATGAAAATTAACACGGCTAACAATCTAATACAAAAAATATTTTGTCTCAGTGATATGGAAAATACAAAAGAAAACACAAATAAAATCAAAACAATATTGCTAAAAAACAATTATCCATTACCCATGATTAACAATCTAATAAAAAAACATTTTGAACGGATGAAAATCAAACAAGTAAAACGCAAAGATACAGAAGAGAAGCTCTTTCTGAGTATACCATACATACCAAAGCTTACTGACAACAGTACCATTAGAACAATAGCAACAACACAACAGAACAAAGTAGCAATAGCATACAAATCCAACCACACATTGCAGAGAGTATTTACTAAGAAAAGAAAAACCGAAAAACTCAAACAATGTGACGTCGTATATGAAATAACTTGCAAGGGGAAGCAAGGGGAGACGTGCAATAAGGTGTACGTCGGAACAACAAAAAGGATGCTGAGCATAAGAATAAACGAGCATGAAGCCGATGTAAAGAAAGGCAAAGAAAATACAGCTCTAGCTCAACACATTAAAGAATTCGGACACAATGCAGATTTTACGAATATAAAAATATTAGACAAGGAAAACAAAGAGAATAAAAGATACACTCTTGAGAGTTTGAGGATCCAAGAGAGATTATACAAATCAATAAACACTAAAGAAGATAAAGACAACACCAAACTTCAATATTCAGTTGCGATTATTTAAACAACGACGGCTCTGTGATATAGATTAAGGATTTTTTTGCTGCAATATTTTTTATATATTTTTAGTAATTATTTTTAAAATTATACAAATTTCTGTGTTGTGATGTCCAGTTTTTTATATAATTTAAGAAATAGTTCTAACAATGGTATCGAAAACTAATTGTAAGTAAACAAAAAACGATAATCTGAAAAATGTATTTGAACAACAATGTAATTTTGTCGTAGGATTTTCTAATAAAAAAACTCCTGAAGAAGTTGGAAAAAGACCAACGAAACGTTGAGTTAAATATGAAATAAATTAGTTTTATTTATTCCATAAAAATAACTGACCGAATCAGCCCGGTGGAAACACTTTTTATTAAATGAAATAAATTATACTTTTCTAGCATTTCTCTAATGCCATTAAATATGGTTACAGCTTTTCCATTTTCAAGAACAAGCACTCCTAATTTTATTTCCTTCGTATCATTCTTAAGAACTACAACTTGTATTTCTTTTTTATTAATTTTTTTACCATCAAAATGTAGGGCCCAGTTTTCAAGTTTTAAATGTTCTTTGTTTGTCTCTACCTTTTGTTCAGCAAACTTAATGACGTGTCTGTAAATGGTTTTTTGTGATGGCGTTGGTACGTCTACTCCTGATTCAGCCATTTTTTTGCATATCATAGCTGCTTTATTTGAACTGACATTCGTATCAATTACCAAAAACGTCCCTATGTTTGAAGACAACTTGGGTATCTGTTTACTTGCAGTAGAAGAGTAATCTCTGTCATATGCTTTTGTGTCATCGCACATTAAGTCTGTAGGAGAGTAATCTCTGTCATAGGCTTTTGTATCATCGCACATAAAGTCTAAATTAGGGCTGCTCATTTCTTCACGGTAGCGTAAATTGAGAGTAAGCATCAGTCGTTGTTTGGCCTGCAACGGAGAAACACATCTTCAATGTGAGCACCCCTGGTCTAAATCACAAAATGAACCCGGTGGTACTTCCAGTGTGCTTTGAAAATTCCTTTTTTATGACACCTTTTTTTATACGAGATATCAAACAATTTTTCAAATTTATTGGTTCCTTGCCGCCGCTTTAAAAATTTCTGATAATCAGTTATCAACTTAAGCACCTTGCCTCAAACGTTCTTTAATTCCATCGCTTTTTGATTTAGCTTAATCCATAACTTATTTAATTCTTCAGATATAATTAGATTTTTTTAGATTTCTCAAGCATTAATCCTCTATATCTTTCAATTATATTGATTTCTTTCGGAAATTCGTATAAATGGTATAGCGGCAAAACAGCTTTTTTATTTCATTCGGTCTTTTTGCTTTAAAATTTTTGACCCAGTTATCACTGTTTTTTGGACATTTTTGCAACTTTTTTAAACGACATGGCGATGTGAACACAGACTATGAAAAAATAATTTAAAACTCAAAACGATATAAATTATGTATTATGACATTACTTCTGTATTGTCAAACTTTTATTAGAGCAACTCGTTTAAAATTTTTAAAACTGGGAAATGAAACCGAGTTGCAAATTTTAAAATCGATGTAGCTTAAAAACTAAATGACAGATTTTTGATCAAATTGCATATTTGAAATCGATGCACTAAAACCAACTAAAAAAATTATTTCCAAGAACAACTATTGCAGAAAAAAATTTCTCAAATTTAAAAATTTAAAAAAAAGTAAACTAAAAAAGTTTGTTTTTAGCTAAAGTAATTGCATTTTGTGCGGAAGGTTTTTTTACAATTTCGAAAAAGTAAAAACGCAATTCTTATTATTTTTGCCTGCCCTACATGCCATTTCCACAGATTTTTGATATTCGAAAAAAATGAAAAAATTACTATCCCTAATGTACATATGTATGTATTTATTACTCCATTGATTTGATTGGTTAAAGCCAAGGCGAATTTAAGAAGGTGATCCAAAAGGCGAATTCAGGCCGTAGTCTTCATTTGCTGTAAAAAGTTTTTGCGCGAAGAATCCACAAAAATGAGAAGAAAACGATAAAATATTTTTCGCGATGCTTAAGCTGGGTACACATTGTCAGTTTTGAATGTCGATATTTCGCAATTATCGATAACTTTCAAACCGTCCAGCAACCACAAAAGGTTTTGCGGTTGCATGATGAATGACAAAAATGAACGGCCACACTAGCAAGCAACAACAAAGCTGTCATTCAAAACTGACAATGTGTACCCAGCTTTAAATAAAGACGATAGAAGGAAATATTTGTTATTTATTTTTGATTGAAAAATATGTTTTGACAGCAAATGAAGACATCAGTTGGTATTATTGTATCACCTTCTTTCTTGCCCCACCACCACCACCTTCATTTGCTGCCAAAACATATTTTTAATTGAAAAATAAATAAAAAATATTTCAGTTCTATCAAGAATATAGATGTTGTAGATCTTTATTTAAGCTTCACGAAGAATATTTGATCGTTTCCTTCTTTCTTTGGTGGATACTTCGCACAAAAACTTCATTTGCTGTCAAAAAATTTTTTCAATTAAAAATAAATACAAAACATTTATTTCTTTCACAAAAATATACGTACACATTTGCTCTGTTCCAGAACATGCAAGAAGCTACTACTTTTTACTACGCACAGAGGGGAAACATAGGCCTAAAGTTGCTCAAAACTCAAAATATAAAAATCGTTTTTTATAAAAAAAAAAAATTTGATAAACGGCAACCAGACTCTTTTCCACATTTGCTATAACCATCCTCGACTTTGTAAGATTAACCAATCCAATGCAGCAGTCGATTGAACTCAGCCATACTGAAAACAAAAAGTAAATTTTCGAAAACTAAGAAATTAGGTGAACATTAAAATGACATTATTTTCGCGAAAATTTATATTTTTCAAGATTTATTGTTTTTGTACAGTCTACGAACAAGACTAGCATTTAAAATTTTCAGATTGCTTTTACATCTTTGCTCTTTAATAATGGTGATACATATCCTCTTTATGAAAATTTTTTATGATAATTTTTAAGATTACTACAATTTCAATAGTGAAAAAGTCTATTTCCCCGTCGTTTCCCGACCATAGTTTCTTCTAATGTTTTATGCGCTTGAGTCTCAAATATCAGATTCAATCATAAAAAATTGCGCATATTTGCGCCATTCCGAAAAAATCTAATTTTTCTCAACTAAAATATGAAATATTGTTATATGGAATTGCAAGGTTTACTCACACTAAATTTTTTTCCGCCGTATAACCGGGACTCTTATTTATCAGACTAAACCAACACCTATCAAATATGTTTGCCTTATTCAGAAACATTCACGGCTTTTCTCATGTGAATTGAGAAAAATTTAATTTAACTAAGTTTCAAAAAATAAAATTTGGAATGAAATATATGCATATGGGACTATATATACATCTGTACCGATTTGTTTGAAAATTGGCTTAATGTTTTTTTTTAGGCTAGTTCAGGTTGCACGTGTCAAAATTTCAGTTATTTTGGTGAATTTTTATCTCTCATCAGATGCGAATGTATATGGAAGCTGCATCCAAATCTGGACCGATTTTCATTATTTTCTATAGGATAAATCCTTGTACAGAAGATATGCTTTGAGCAAAATTTTATATCAATCCGACTATAAATGAGCTTTCTGCGGCTTTTGATCAAATTTTTACACAAATTTCCCCTCTGTGCTACGATAACATTTTTTCCTTTATGTTATCGAAAGAAATAGCAGTACTGGAACAGACCAAAAGTGTACATTGTGTACTACACAACGTTTAATTTTAAAAAGTATTTCACATACATATGTTGTTGTTTTATTTTTCCTTGTCTGATGAACATGGAAAAGTAGAGTGTTTAAAAAACCATTTGAACAAGTTTACAACGGTCCGCCTCCAAGTAGGGATGTATCTTTCATGGCGAGTTCTATAAATGATGTATTACAGCAAGTTCCCGAACATTTATTACATTTTCCTGTAAATTCCTCGGCACTAAATAACAGTTAAGACCCAAGGTTCAGTACTATTGAGGAAGTGAGTTTTTCAATATCTGAGTTGAGTAATAACAAATCATATGGCCAAGACAATATTTCACATTTTTTGATTAGGAAGTTCCCGTTTGACGCCATAAAGTATTTAGTTATAATATATAATCACTGCATAAACAATACTTATTTCCCTAAAAATTGGAAAACTGGGAAGATATTGCCTATCAAAAAAAAAACCGAATTGTTCTGATATTAACAACATTAGAGCAATTTCTTTGTTGTCTAATTTAAGAAAATTATTTGAGAAAGTACTTCGTGAAAAAAACGGAGTATATTCCTCCATTCCAATTTGGTTTCAGCAAAGGTCATTCTACACTACATTCTTTAACAAAATTTAATAGTGATATTATTTCGAATTCAAGAATGAAATCCTGCACCGTTGCTGTTTCATTGGATGTTTAAAAGGCCTTTGATCGCACATATCATGATGGCATTATTTATAAAATGATTCAGTTAGAGTTTTCGGCTCACATTGTAAAAATATTTAAAAGTTTCTTTTCGAATAGACAGTTTTTTTATCCAAATTGGCGAGTGGACGTCTGATATGAGTAGAATCTCTTGTGGGGTACCGCAGAGTTCGATTTTGTCTCCCCATTTGTTCAGTAATAACTCCTTAGGTGCTCCTTGTATATGCTCACGGGGAATCGCCGAAGGAAGCACTGTCCAAAGTCTCGCATCATTCGAAATCTGTAGATAAATTTTACACAGAGGGGGGATAAAAATTAACACGTCAAAGAGTGAAGCAATTTGTTTGAGAAACGCTTCAGGAAAATGCAATAGGTGGGTAGTGCCCGAAAGTAAGTCTTTTTAGGCTGTTTCTAAACGGTACGGAAATACCTTTTAAAAGTAGTATCAACTACTTGGGGCACGTTTTAACAAACTTGTTAAGTTCAACGAGAATGCGAAAAGCCTTGTGGGAAAAGCATATAATATTAATGCCTCGCTTTATGGACTTTTTAGTAGTAAAGCGTTGCCTGTAAGGACAAAATTACTGTCATATAAAACATGCATTAGACCGGTCCTTCTGTATGCTTTTCCTATTTGGTTTTCTATTTCGCCAACTGTGATGAAGGAGATGGAAGTGTTTGAGAGAAAAGTACTTCGGCTTTGCATTGGGAAAATTTTTCAAAGTTTGAACAAGCGGTTTTCAAACAATTATGTATATAATACTGACTGTGCTACGCCCTTATCTGTTTACTCACTACAACTGATAAAAAAATTATACCAACAGGCGTCTTAATCATTCGAACTCCTTAATTCAAAAATCTGTTAGAGACCAATTGAATTTTAACTGGACAAATACAAACTATATTTTCTCTCTCGGAATAGATCTAACATTGAATTTGGCTACGGTTCAATGTCCAGACTTCTACACTCGTGCATCCTATGAAATTCACAGGGGATAAACTAATCATATATACCACTTCGTTTGGCCGGATTTTTATTACTTAAATATTCAGTCGGGGGAAATGGTATAGTTGATAAGTTTTCTTTTTTTAACGATAGATTAAGTGTAGGTTAAGTTTAGAAATAAGATAAAAACAAGATGAGATGCGACAAGCTCTCAAAATAGGAAAGGGCCGGGATCAAGCTCGATTAAAACGTACTTACATATTATATTATACACAATCCATTATCTATATATATGTATATATAAAAGGATGATGTTAGTTACTACGCTTATAACTCAAGAACGGCTGAACAGATTTTAACAATTCGCACCAATTCGGAATGGTCTTATGGCAGAAAAGGATAAAACCTAAAAAAATCGCGAAAATTTGCGAAAAATTTGCAAAAATATTTTTTCAAGAATGTACATTTTTCCACAAATTTCTATCGAGCTTCGCGTTTGGAGTATACCTTTACACTTATTTAGACTGTTTTTGGCGAAAATTGTATATGCACCAACTGTGAGGGTCTATTGTACGCCTCTGTTTTGTCAATTTTGGAAAGTTGTATAGAATTTTTTATTCACAATCAAATCGAGTTTCATTTACATTTGGTAATATTCAAAAATGTTTTACAATCGTTGAAGTTGAGGTTCACCATTTAATAAGTCGTGAACTGTCAATATATTTTATATAATATGATTATATTTATATTAATTGAAGTGTTTTAGCCGGGGTCTCATAATATAGACCATAATAAATAAATTACGTGGAAGCTGTGCTGGTGGTAATATAAAAAAATGGGTAAAAATATGTTGAAGTTAGCAAGTTTTTTTGTGTTTTTTCTTGATTTCTGGTCAAACAAGGGAAAATTCAGACCTGAGCTCAAGGAAAGAATTGAAGAATACCCCTCGGGCAACATGGTTCTAATGTATGACTTCTCGATATATACACTGTATCCCCCTAAAATCGATGCTGACATTTTGAAGTTTTGAAATCGGGGTTTTTTGAATTTTTCTTATAATTGGATGGTGCAACTAGATAATAATCGAAACTAGTTTATAGGATTGTAGAACTCGCGATTCCACGTCGTTCGATGTATATCTCATGAGTGTGCTCCGTACAGCTTCCTAGTAATAGAAGTCCAAAGGCGAAAATTTGGTCCGTAAATTTTCTGAAAAAACCTATTTTTTGGCTTTAACATTTACAACTGTCGTACAGGTACCCCTGAACCCCGCGTGATTTTAGTTTTTTTACGTGCCGGATCTAATGAGCCCTTCCGCGGTCAAATCCATCCACTAAAACGCCGGATATAGATACCTTGAAAGTAGGAAAATCTGCAAAAATATATTTTGACAATTCCGCGAATTGAACCGCGATGTTCTTTGATTATTTTTAACTAAATGTAATCCTTTATACGCGATTATTATATTTGCCAAAAAGGTGTGTCACAAATTGCAAAGATTCGGGAGTAATATCCCTATTTATCCCAAAATAGAATGTGGTGGCACATCCGCAGTTCTTGACGAATCTGTCTAAAATAATTTATATTGACGTATTTTTAATAGGGGGCCATTGAAATCGGATGCACCTTATAATCGTATGCACATCGCGTAATTTTTGCCCACTTGAAGGTTTTTTGAATAGTAAGATGCAAGTGGTGGCACACTTTGGCCGCTGAATGAAACATGGGAAAATCCATGCATATTGATAGACATGGACTCCCTGTATCCGAAAAGCACATGCACCCCAACTGATTTCAACGGATTCGCGAATTACACGATTTTTAACTTCTATGTTTTTTCTTTTATTGTAATTTCAGTATTACTCTCTACTTCTTATTTCTATTGCTTATCACAGAAAGCAAATATACTTTCACGATGACTAATTACTTTTCTCGTAGAAGTTTAAGCAAAATACTTCAGGATTTGGATCGAAATTTAGCGAAATAATAGAATAACTCCCAACATTTATTTTTCAAATTTTTCGTATTTAACCAAAAATATATTTTTGAAATAATTGCCAACAATAAGTTTCCGTTCTTTGTTGTTGCTGTAATATGCAAGTTATAAACGCGATCTTTATAATTTTGGTCTCACATTTTTTAAGGCGTTGTCTAGATTCTGTACGTATTTTTAAATAATTTTTTTAGAGATTTTTTGGACTTTGATTTAGAATAAATAAAATTTATTCCAAGATTTCTTCAATATTTTTTGATTTACCGCGAAAATAAAAATAAATTTAGCAACTATTTTAGCATCTACGGATAGATATCACATTCTGCTAACGCTTTATATATACATGTTCTTATTACAACTCAATAGGAATTTTTAAATATTTTTTCTTTACAAGACAGTAAAACCGCGTATAACTTTTGAGTGCAGCATCCAATTTTGTGAACGCGAACAGATTTGAAACCACGATTTTTTTCTTAACCCATGTACCAAAAATGGCGGATGTGCTCGCCAAAAAAGTTTTTAATTTTTTTTCTATGTAATTGTAAAGGAAATTTGAAATTTACCATTTACATTTCATTTATTTTCAAGTGTCTTTTTAGGAAATTAACACCGAAAAATATTTAAAAGGAGAGGGCTTAGTTTAGAGGTTGTAAATATTAGTGGTGGTTTCGGTCAGATTCCGATTGAAAAGATGAAGATGATAACGCCGAAAGTGGTTTCCACAGTTATGAGGAAAAAAGTACAAATGCACAAACATGGTGGATTATTTGAAAAATCAAGAGCACCGAGGTAATTTCATTAGAAGTGAGGTTGTGGCATATATGTATACCTTTAAACTGTAAATAAAAACATCTCCGAAAGATCAACTTCCGATGTATGCGGTATAAAACTTAAGCTGTACCAGATATATAATGATGTCCCCACTGCAGAGCTGGAAGGCAATTACAAATGGCCAAATACATACATATGTACACGGGTACTGTTGGTACACTGTATGTATGTACATCGAAAAAGGATGATATTCAAAATTGGAAAGAAAAAAACATGAAATCGGAGGTACTGGCGATTTTTTGGTCGAATTATCTGACAAATATTCTTTATCGGGCGACATAAGTAGGTAAATACTTATTAAACTTTAATTAGTTTGTGATATTAATTTGACTATGTTATTTACGTCGAAATTAACGAACAAACTGACAATTGTCGAAACTACAAATGTCTAATGTGCATCTGCTTCGGAAATCGTCCTAAACAGTTCAAAACAAAGAAATATTTGCCATTGAACAAGGTGATAGCAATAATAGTATTATAGGTTTGAACCAAAGCCATCAAGTTATGTACCTAACAAACTGCAATACGAAGTTCGCCGGGTCCCCTAGTAGTATATATAAGTCTGAAACTGAAAATCTGAAACAAATTATTTTTTTTTTAATTAAGACTCAATAGACTTAAATTAAAAAAATTGAAATTGGTGGATTTCTCACAAGAAAAATTTTGACAGCCTTTTGGACCACTTTCCTAAATTCACATTGGTGTAGAATGTATCACATTATGTATAGAGTAAATTCGAAGCCAATTAAGATACAATTTTAAATATTTTATTTATTTCTTGTAAATTGTCAGAACTTTTTTTAACCAAAATACTGCAATTGAATTTTTTTTTCATAAAACCATGTTGCAATTAACAGGTGATCCAGTAGGCCCAGCTGATGTGTACTCTTGCTGTCAAAATACATTGTTATATCCTCAGCCCAGGCAAATTTAACAAGGTGATCCAAAAGGCGAATTCAGACCGTAGTCTTCATTTGCTGTCAAAATTTTTTGCGCGAAATATTCACAAAAGTTAGAAGAAAACGGTACACAGATATTCTCCATGGAAGCGAAATATTTGTTATTTATTATTAATTAAAATTTTGTTTTGAGAGCAAATGAAGACATCAGTTGGTATTATTGCATCACCTTCTTTCTTGCACCATGGGTAGAACCATGATGCAATTACCAGGTGACCCAAAAGGCGAATTCAGGTCTTCATTTGCTGTCAAAATATATTTTTTTAATCAAAAATAAATAACAAATATTTCACTTCTTTCAAGAATATACAGTCCCTTGCATAATTATTTGACAAAATCTACATTTGTCGCAAAAGGAATATAATTACACTGTGCAACATTTTCAAGGTAATTTTGTGCAAACAATTTCAAATGCGGCTTTTTTGAAAGTACAGACGCAATAGACAAAAACCCTTTTTGGGTTTTGTTTTGTTAGATCGGGTTCAGATTTTATGGCCATATCTACACATGGCTAAATATTGACTTTTTAAAGAAAATCGGGGCTATATCTTTGAAACCAATACGAATCTTTTCATGACATCCACAGCAAACTTGTAGATAAGAACAAGAAGTATGTATTTTGAAACATAATGAGCACAAATAACCTCATTTATTGCCTCATATTTTATAATATATCCAAAATTTCCGTGATATGTATATATTTCGCAGCGTATCTCCAAAACCGTCAATTTTTTTTAATGGTATCTTTGCGAAAAATATTCGCTGGAATGGAATACACAACTCTTCAGAACATATCATTGTTGTAAAATTCCTCTATCTCATTGTTTCTATGATATTTTTCAACGGCAATTTGATAAATATATCAACAAAACGTTGAAATTTCAGATATGAGAATAAACAGCATGTGTGAACATTGTTTGAAATATGTTTTGCAGAAAGTATGATATGAAATGCCCCCTAAACAACATGAAATAAGTGTTTTACAGTTTCAGAATGTTCTGAAGAATTGCTGAGGACATTATTTGGAAAATTTTTGAGAAATTCTACTTGGTTCTACTCTCAATAGTTTGGCAGTTACTGACCATAATACCATAATTTCCTGTATTTTATAAATCTTGATGCGCTATTTGCGGTTTTTCGTAGTTCATTTGTTTGACATATAAGTTCTACTACTTTAGGACTGCAATATTGCTGAAGACCGCAAAGCAAAATTCTTAATAGTTTCTAAGATAAAGCCTGGATCAACTGAAAAAAGGTCGTTTTAGCCTGTTATAGATAAGGTCATAAAATCCAAACCCGATCTAAAAACACGAAACCCAACTAGGGGTTTTGTAGTCTAAATATGTACTTTCAGAAAATGCCCACTAGAAGTTGTTTGCATTTTCATTGTTGCACAGTGTTATTGTCAGTATTAATACAATTTGATATTAACAGCTTAGGTGTTTTCTTGACCTCTCAGCTAAATAAAAATTAATGGACCAAAGAAATTCCAGCTTAAAAATTGCTGCAGTTATCTGTTTATTTTTTAACGAATAAATATCAAAATACTGAAAATTATGTAAATATGCACGATGTAGGCAGAAAATGTGAAATTGCGGACGTTGCTTACCGTTAACTAGAGCAGAATTAAAAAATCTAATCTTACGTATGCACAAAAATCCTCATCTTCTGAACAATTTCGAAGTCAAAACAAGTTCTCTATAAAGACTACAACATCTAGAGATTAGAAAAATTAATTTGAAGTCATATTTTGCTGTTCCACTCGCTTGATAATGCATAGTTACAAAAATTGTCAATTAGATTTTCAATAAAAATCATTTACCCTCCACAATCATTGTGGCAGAGCATATTGTGGACTGATAAAAATATATTTGAACATAATTCATCTTAAAATACAATTTACGGTAAGCTTGAGCCAAACCACCGCCAAAAAGTTGGGTATCTTCGTGAAATAAATGTCCTTCTGGTGCTATTTATTTAGAATAGTCTTATCCACCATTTAAAATACTGCGATATTTGATTTTTATCGTTAATGCTGTGAACTGTAATGAATATCTTGGCACTTTGAACGATCTTTCATAACAACTTGGTAATAAACTGATCGAAGTGTTGTGTATTCAATGGCAGAACACTGGTACCATTGGAAGGCTGAATTTTTAAGAACACGTTTGGAGCGTATTTCCGCTTCAAACTTGAAGTAATTTCCTTAAAATATCAAAATTGTAAGAAAAAAATTATTACTCTCATAAAAAGTCGAAGTACGCAAAATATTTCGAGATAATGGGAGAAAACCATCGAAAATGTTTTTTTGGTGATAAATCTCTTGAATGTCCTTATATCCTTGAAATGCCGATTCGTAAATGAGTTCATAATGGTACAGATGTGTGTGAAATATTTTATTTTCACCGTAACTGAGAATAATCAAAAGTATAAATAACACATTTTTAATTGTTGAGGTCTAAAAATCATTAGAACAATTTTGTCAAAATACTTATGCCACGCAGTGAAATTTTATTTCCATTACAAAAGTGGAAGCTACATTTGAATTGATAAAATTTATTACCAATTTTAAGAATTTTAGTAAGGGATTAGCCAGAATATTTTTCATATTTTTGTAGAAGACTAATCCGGTAAAAAACCAAAAACATCATTTTTTCAAACTTGTCAAAATAATTATGCCAACAAGAAACTTTTCACAGCAAATGGGGACTCATCTCTCGCCGCAGAAAGGGTCGGTCGTATAAATTCCGATGCCAGCAAGAGAATTAATCCATAACGGGAAAATGTCAAAGATGAAATATAACTAATACGACGTATGGTTACAATACGTACCTTCGGCGTGTTCGTGCTTTGGTCGTTGGTATTAGAAAAAATTATTAAAAAGACTATGGACTGAATTCGCCTTTTGGATAACCTTACTAAATGAACCTTGGATAGAATAATATAAGGTAACAGCAATACCCAGCTGTCTGAACTGAGCTGTAATGTTAGTGTCAAATTCCGTACGAGCTTTTACATTACACTGTGCAACATTTTTAAGGTAATCTTGTGCAAACAATTTGAGCTGAGGATTTTTTGAAAGCACAGACCCAAACGACAAAAATCTTAGTTGGGTTTTGTTGTGTCAGACCTTGCTTGGATTTTATGGCCCCATCTAAACATGGTTAAATATTGACTTTTTAAAGCAATTCTGGGCTATATCTCTGAAACCTATTTGAATCTTCATCTGACCTCTGAAGCAAATTTGTAGATAAGGGCAAGAATAAAATATTTGGATAAATAATAAACTCGAAAAAACTAAGTTTATTGCCTTTAATTTTATAAAATATCGAAAATTTCCATAATTTGTATAGATTTTGCACCATATCTCCAAAACCGTTAATTTTTTCTTAATGTTTTCTTTTTGAAGAATATTCGCTGGAATGTAATACACAACTCTTCAGAACATGCCATTGTTGTAAAACGCCTCTATCAGATTGTTTTCAGTATATTTATAAGTTCTACAATATTGCCAAACAAAGTAAGGCCAAATTCCTTACCGTTTCAGAGATAAAGGACCGATAAATGCAACAAACTGTAGTTTTAGCCCGGTATAGATGAGGCCATAAAATCCGAACTGGATCTGACAAGAAAGACAAAACCCTATTAGGGTTTTTGTACTCTCAATATCTACTACAAAAAATTCATACTAGAAGTTGTTTGTATTTTCAGTGTTGCATAGTGTTATTATTTCTATTTTCGATGTACATATCAACCTTTTTGTAGAAAATTAACTTATGTTGAAACTGAGGTATGGGGTATTGAAACTCGCGAACAGTTGTACTATACATACCATAACTTTTGAACGTATTTCGGTAAAAAAAACTGCTTTAGCCCGATTCACCGATGGGTTTCTTAAAATAATAATTTAAGCGGAAGCTGTGGTCATATTAATGTAAAAAAAATAGGAAAAAAACGTCGAAGGAAACGAGTTTTTTTGTGTTAACTTCCAATTAGTGGCTTTGCCACACAATGTAGAACTTAATGCTCAAAGAAGAATTTAAAGAATACACTTCAGAGATGAGGTTTCTAGTGTATGATTTTTTTAATATATCCACTGTATACACCTCAAACGGATGCTAACATTTTGAAGACTCTGAATTGGGTTTTTGGGCGGCCGGAATTATCTAAAAGCTTATTATGTGATTGTAGTATTCGCATTTTTTAATGTATAACTTGGGCATGTAACCTTCGTAAATTTTTCTAAAAAAAACTGTTTTTTGGATTCAAAATTTACAAATGCCATACGATTTCAGAGTAAATTAAGCTTTTTTAATTTCTGAATCTAACAAGATTTTGCGCGTCTTAATCTATGCGATAGATCGGCTTATATGATATGAAATTTCGAAAATCTGCAAAAAATATTTTTGAAAATATCGCGTATTGAGACGCGTTTTGGATGTGTCATTCCTGCTTAGATAAATAGAGCGAAACGCCTATTTAAAATGTATGAAAACAGATATTTAACAAGTAAAAAATTATCAGTCGGCTTTGCCGACAGAGATATACCCTCAGCCTGTGTGGATTGAAATATTTTTTCCCAAAAAAAAAAAAAAATATATATTTAGGGGGGTTTTCAAAATTTTGGCCGTATGCACCGACAAAAGTATGGATAGAATTAAAGCTCAAAATTTGCGGGGATATCGATAGATAGGACTATTTCATCACACTAGCCTGCGAAATATATAATATATGTAGCTATATTCGGTAATATAATCGGTTCGAGCCCTCCAGCCACTACATATGGTGCCATAGGGGTTTTTTACAAGTTTCGGGGTGTTTTCTCAAGAAGTATGGACTTGCCTCTGGAAAAAACTTTAACTGTCGTAATTGAGGCAGCGAATGCAAGTTGCTTCAATAAATATCAAAGTGATTCGAGAGCAGGTCTTAAAGTGAATTTATCCAAAATTTTGTGTGGGAGGTACCCGAAGGAGTGGACAAATATAGTCCATATTCGAACCTGACCTATATCTGGTAGATATTTTAGGATGAGTATTTTTCCGAACGATATGGCTTATCTTCGAACTTAAACTAAGTTTGCACAAAATATTGCAAAGACCAAATTGTGGACCGAATCGGCAGATCCGTTCGAAAGTTACCTTGCGCTGCAACCACTACACACGGTGTCACAGGTCTTTTTTGTACCTTTCAGGCTATTTTCTAAGGAAGTATGGGATTGCCCCTGATGAAGCTTATATCGTTATATGGGGGGCGGTGAATGCAAGTTTCTACAACAAAAATCAAAGCGATTCGAGAACAGATCCTAAACCGAACTTTTCCGAAATTTTGTGTGGGAGGTACCCGAAGGAATGGACCGATTGAGTTCACGATATGCAAAGTATGGACCAAATCGGTTACTTCCTTCAAGAGTTATCGTGCGCACAAATTTTGCGAACATTTGCGAACTTTTGTGGGGGAGGTACCGGAAGGTGTGGACCAATATAACCCATCTTCGAACTTAAACTAAGTTTGGACAAAATATTGCGAAAGCAAAATTTTGGACCAAATCGGTTTATCCGTTCGAGAGTTATCGTGCGCACCAGCCAGCCAGACAGACGGACGGACATTGCTAAATCGACTCCAAATTGTCTGAAACACGTTTCGTCCAAACATACTTGGGGTCTAAAACCATTATTTCGATGAAGCACATTTTGCCCGTATGAAAGTGTATATGGCGAAAAAGAAAAATCCTTTGTAATTCCATTTGAAAAAAATTAAAAAAATTTTTTGCGAGCACATCTACAATTTTTGGCTTAGAGGCTAAGAAAAAAATTCTGGTTTCAAATCTGTTCGCGTTCACAAAATTGGACGATGTCCGCAAAAGTTGTAGCGGTTTTTATTCTCATATAAAGAAAAAGTATTTCAAAATAAAAAAATGTATGCATAAATCGTTAACAGCATTCCATATCTATCTATCTATCTAGATGTTTAAATAGTTATTAAATTTATTATTATTTTCGCGGAAAATCAACAACTAATACAAAACATTTGAAGAAAATCCAAATTATCCTGTCCCAGAGTCCGTACAAACCCTCAAAAAATAAATTAAAAAATATATGCGGAATCTAGACAATGCGTAGAAAAATATGATACCAAATTTATAGAGATTGGGTACATAAATTGCATATTATAGCAACAACAAAAGAGAAAAACTTATTGTTGGAAAATATTGTTGCAAATATATTTTTTGGTTTGATTCCAAAAATTAGAAAAAATATTTGGGAGTTCTCCAACTATTTCGCTAAAATCTCATACAATAATTAATGTGTACTGCTAAAACTTCATCAAGAAATATGGTTTACCATCGTGAATGCTTATTTGCTTACTGTGATAACTTATAAGGATAGGAAATAAAGAGTAATATTGAAATTACAATCATTCAAAAAATGTGGAAATTAAAAAGCCTATTATTCGCGAATTAGTTAAAATCAGTTGATGCGCATCCGTTTTTGGATACAGCGAATCAATCTCTTTCAATATTTATGCATATTTCGATGTTTTACTCAGCGGTCAAAGTGTGCCGCCAGTTGCATCACACAATGCAAAAAACCTTAAAGTGGGTAAAAATCGCACAATTTGCATAGGATTTTTATGCGCATCCGGTTTCAGTAGCACCCATCAAAAATACGTCTATATACACATATTTCACACATATTCTTCAAGAACCGCGGATGTGCCTCCACATTATATTTTTGGTGAAAATCCCATATTACTCGCGAATCTCTGTAATTTATGACACGCGTTTTCGCAAATATTATAATCGCGTATAAAGGATTCCATTTACGTAAAAAAATTTAAAGAAAATCGCGGATTAGTACGCGGATTTGTCAAAATAAATTTTTGCTGATTTTCCCATTTTCAGGGTATCTATATCCGCGGTTTTAGTGGATGGATAGTAAAAAAAAATAAATTCACGCGGGGTACAAAGTAAATTGAATAGCACTTGTAAATTCAAAACTCAAAAAATAGGTTTTTTAAAAAAATTCACGCATCAAATATTGGCCTTTAGACTCCAATTACTAGGATGCTGTAAGGAGCACACTCATGAGATATGCATTAAACGACGTAAAATCACGAGTTTTATAATCCTATTATGAGTTTTGAATATTGTCTTGTTGCGCGTCCGAATTATTAAAAAAATTCAGAAAACCCAGAAATTCCGGCTTCAAAATGTCAGCATCAATTTTAGGTGGATGCATTGGATATATCAAAAATGATACACTAGTATCATATTGCCCATGAAGTATTCTTTGAGTCTTTCTTTGGGCTTATGTCTATAAAATGTAAGGTTAAGCCAGAAATCGGAAGGTAGCATAAAAAAACTTGTTGTGTAAAAAATTTTTGTTTTTCGCCATATACCCTCGTTAGCATAAATGCTGAGGGTATAAAAACGTTCGCGAATCCAGAGATATAATAGATGTTTTCTTAGAACTGAGGGTGATGCTACATCCACGGTTCTTGATGGATCGCACAGAAATAGAATAGAATGATTTATTTTGTAATGGTGATCATTGAAATCGGATGAGCATAAAATGCAAATGTACGTCATAGAAATTATGGACATTTTATTGTTTTTTTGCACCATAACATGCAACTGATGCTACATTGTGGTCGCCAAATGGAATTTCACAAAGTGTATATCAAATAAAACGTATTGATTCGCAGCTTTGGAAAACCGGATGCGCATCATGTCGTTTCCACCATTACGCGGTTTCTATGCGTTTCAAATGTTGTAATATTTACTTAAACTTTATTTTAATATTATATCCCAATTGGAAATCCTTCCGATTTAATATAATGATCTAAAAATGTTCGCTAATAGGAAAACTATAAGCCAACATTTGGTTGCAACCATGGTGCAAGAAAGAAAATGATACAACAATACCAACTGATATCTTCATTTGCTGTCAAAACATATTTGTAATCAAAAATAAATAACAAATATTTCGCTTCTATAAAGAATATTTGCGTACGATATCTTTATTTAAGCTTCGCGAAGAATATTTTACCGCTTTCTTCTACCTTTTGTGAATACGGCCTGAATTCGCCTTTTGGATCACCCTCTTAAATTCGCCTTGGTTGCAACCGAACATCTTCACTATTTGGTGAAATTTTAACGAAAAAGACCATTAAAAAATAAAATTAATGATTAATGATTAATGATTTTTTTTCTTCATATTTTCTTCGTATTTTTGCAAATAACATGAATATTATTGGATAATAAATTGTATGTTTCTACGCCAGTAGTGCGCAGAATTTAGGATCAAGAAGTCCAAGACCCGTTAAATGAAACATGGAGTTGTCCGGGGTGGTATTGCAGGAACTGTCTAACCTATACCTCTCACGAATTCCAACCGCTGCAGACGCCATTGAGATCGTAACGTATGCGGATGATTTACGATCTTGGTGCCAGGTGCCTTCCCTGGTGACATTTGTGAGTGGCTGAAATCCTTTTTGTCTGATCTTACCACCTTTTTCTACGCGAGAAATATACAAATATCCGTCAATAAATTTACGGCCACTCTGTTCACCACCTGGGAGAGAAATAGAGTTGAATGAACATATAAAAATGAACATATAAACTACTGTTACAACAACAAACTGCAATTATGATTTTGATGATAATTAAATTATAGTTATTTCATAAATGGCTTTGAATTAATAAAAAAAAAAGAAAACCCTATTTCAATACAGCATTTTCCATTTTCCCAACAAGACGTGAAAATTTCATCCCAAAGGGTTGGTGAAAATGACATGCCAAAGATTAGCGAAAATGCTATTGTAGGGAATTAGTTAAGATGACATGCCAAAGAATTGGGATAGATGCCATGCCAAAAAATTGTTTAATATGACATTCCACCGAGTTAGCGAAGGATCTGAAAATGAATTGCATCATTTGGGGGTCACGCTCTTGTAAAAAGAATGAGTGAAGATGCTAAATAATGACATTCCATTTCACTTGCACCCATTCTTGACTAGCATCTTTATCCTCAAACATTTTGCTGGGTAGTTAATACGTGTGGTATTTTGTTAAATTTGAAAAAACAAAATAAAGCCCTAATAAACGTGTGCTTTTTTATTTCAAAAACAAACTTTTTCTCAAGAATTCTACTTTCTGTGAGAAATTATCCATTTTCCACTAAACGAAACATTAAAATTGAAAATGTAACGAATTTTCATTAATGTTTTTCAAATTATTCAATCAAATGTAAAAATATTAGTTTTTTAATTCCAATAATTTATAGATAGTTCCTTGTTTTGCTGCCCCAAATTACAATTATCCTAAACCTGTAGCACAAAAGGACCTACGACAGTTCTGTAAGTTTTTGATCAAAGTTCTGAACAATCCCAAGGCAGCGGGTTCTCTCGTACTGGATTGACCCGGAATCACATACCATCAATGTTCCGGCCGGCGGCTGCCACCTCAGTGTACACGTGTTTGTATTTGTTTCGTTTTTTTGTGTTGGGAGCAGCATATACGGGAATGCTTGCTCCAGATTCTTTTGGTCCGTACCGGGTCGGAGTAAAACCCAGGACCAATATATTTGTGCTCGGTTTACCACATCCGCATCTTCACCCATATCCAAACTTCGGTGAGATGCAATAGATGTCAGGAGAGGGTGCATATACATAAAGGGTTGCTGTGGACTTGTTCACGCGAGGGACTATGTTGCTGCAGCCCCCAGTGAGTCGTCGTCAGATTACGAAACTCCCCCGCAGTCTCCTCAACAGCAACCGCACTCGCAGCATTTAACATAAGCCGTTGTTGTTCCAATCCCAGAAAATGCATCCTTTTTGCAATTTAATTGCAATGGACTCCGAGGTAAGATCGACGAAATAGTGGAATTTATGATCGGAAGAAGATCAAGGTCGCGGCGGTGCAGGAAACCAAGCTTTCCGCAAAACTACAGCTTAGAGCATTGTGATGGTTACAACGTATTAAGGAAGGATCGCACCAGAAGTGGTGGTGGGGGATTAGCTTTCCTTCTCCAACAGTCTGTTCAATACAGACCTATCTCGCTTGAGCCTAACTCTAATGACCCGTACATGGAATGTAGGAGGGTAGCAGCCAAGGGTGGTACTGCCGAGATAGAGTTGCTGAACGTGTACATTACGCCGAGAAATAGCTGTATCTCAGATTACAAGCCTAACATTAGCAGGCTTTTGGAAGGTCATAATCGTCGGGTGTTTGGGGACTTTAATGCGTATCATGAGATGTGACATTCGTTCCTCCAGAGGGCTACAGCGCTGGCTGAGCAGATTGATAGCTCTACGTTTTGCACGGTCAATGATTACGCTCCTACCAAAATTAGAGTGCCGTGTGACAGTTCGCCAGACATAACCATCGTGTCATCGGGTCTAACAAATGACGTTACCTGGCAGCCCGTCATTTCTCTTGTATCAGACCATCTCCACATAATTGTTTCCATAAGCAGACCAACCGATTTCATTACCTCTAGACGCTGAACCTGCTGGTCGAATACCCGAAGTAAGGCCAAACTTCCCAGCATGTGCCAAGGGGTTAGCAAATGAGCGTGATGAGCTTCGTTGGGCCAACCCTAGTGACCCCAGAGTCAGGGAGCTGACACTGGAAGTTATCAGGCTGGTCGGCGAACATAAGCGAAACAAATGGTTAAATCATCTGAAAAGTTGCAACATTGGTGCCGGCTTAAGTGAATTGTGGGCAACGGTTAAGTCACTCTCGAACCCCAGAAGGATGGAAGATAGGACCTCAGTCACGTTGACTGACCCGAAGAGGTGCGCAAGTTATTTCAATCGACAGTTTGTCGAGCAGTGACAGGGCCGATGATGAACAACCACAGTTTACAATGGCTGATGTTGTGAATGCCATCAGGAACGCTAAATCATCCAAAGGGTTGGGACCTGATTAATCTCCATGGTAATGCTGAAACAGCTGGATGAGCCGGGAGTGGAGTATCTTACTAAAGTTCTCAACCTGTCGCTAGCCACCCTCATTGTTCCCGAAGTCTGGAAAATGGGAAGGGTGGTCCCGCTACTGAAGCCAGGCAAGTATGCCAGCAAGAGTGAATCGTATAGGGCGATTTCGCAAGCAGCACAGCACTAAAACAGCGCTGCACGCCATCTCCATATATATTTGTCGAGGACTCTGCCACGAAAGTACGTGTGATAGAACGGTGATGGTGGCGCTTGTCTTATCAAAAGCCTTTGATACTGTCAGACACTCCACGCTGTTTGAGGACATTGAGCAGACAACCCTCCGGCCATGTCTGAAACGTTGGATAATCAATTATACCTTTTTCCACGCGAGTAATATGCCGATATCCGCCACTAAATCTACGGCCACTCTGTTCACCACATGGCAAACACAATGAGATGCTTTTGTTGCAGTACTTGCTCGGGTGTTACCGTGAGAGCCATCACAATCACCACCTGCTGGCTAGGCCCACCCAGGCATATCAGGAAGGATATTCATGCTGTAGAGAGGGAGGTCCAACAATATAGGAGAGAACCCCAAGATTGACAGGCATATCAGGCAGGTCTGAATAGCATTCACACGGTCGCTGTTCCTAAGGCCATAAGCAAATACAGTGTGAATAAAGTTCTCGGAGTACATCCCCCATCTATCGCAGCTGAAGAGCGTCAGCTGCCACGACAAACCAGAGTAGTTTTGGCTAAACTACGCTCAGGATATTGCAGTCGCTTAAATTCCTATTGGGCAAGTATCGATAGAACCGAACAACATGTCACTATGCGGCATGGGCCCGCACGACATACTGCACCTTTTCAATTGCCTTACCAAACCAATTCATCTAACTCCAGTGGATCTGTGGTTACATCCCATCGATGCAGCCACTTTCCTGGAACTGGAGATAGACGCAGAGCCAGATTGAGCAGAAGAACGGACACGCAAGCACAATAATAAACACTGCTACACAACAACAACGACAGTTCTGAATGCATTAACAATGTCCCTATCATTGAATATTTTCTTTGACATTTTTGTTTTCAACTTTTGTTTTTGTAAAATTTTTAGTTATTGGAATTCATGCAACCACTTTCTATAAATATGCCTTGATTGTCTTCATATCCCAATAGAAAATTGAGTCTTCGATAACATTTTCGTCGACGATTCGTTGATAAAATTACCGAAATTGTTGTGCACGACACGATGCATGACAATTTCTTGCAATGTGTCATCAGAAAAAACAAAAATTCACAAATAAAATATGCTATGACCCAGTAGAAAGTGTCTTTAAGACAACATTGATGAATCGTGCACGACATTTCCAATTCGTTCACGACTCTTTGCAGACAGCCCTTTGGGATCGTTGACGACTTTTTCACACAAGTGTCCCAGTATTCATGCACGACAACTTGGGCGACAGGGTAAGCGAAGCTGTCGTCGATGACGACTTGGAAGACAAAAAACCCGTTATTTCGTTGACGACTGCCTTGGAGACACTGTCTTGCTATTTGTCATTGACGACCTTACTGAAGACAATTTGTTTTGTTGTCGTGTGTCAAATTTTATTTTTATTACATTATAAAAATACATAATGTTACAAATTTTATCTTACATTAATAATTAGTTCTTGAATATTCTCTGATCAACCTTTTTTGAACTTATCCGCGCCTCATTTTCTCATCACAACCGATAGAGGGGCGACCTCCTTTATTTATGGATTCTGTAAAAAAACATTATGAATAAATACAATAACCACTAATATAATCTATAATCTTACCATATACCACTGACGCATCTGTTAAAATCGCTGGAATTTACAGCATTCTCCATAACATCAACCTACATACATATGTATTAAAAGAATACCTAAAATTATTTTTAAAGTTCCTTAATATAATTGTTCTTTGGTAAAAGCAAAGTCTTTAATCATTGACGCGATTTCAGAATATGATGATTTTATTATCTTACATTTATTACAAAATAAAATTTTGTATTCAAATCAATATGTGAACAATCATTTCATAGCACGCTTTTTTGAAATTTATTGGGTTTGTTGACACGACACATTACAAGACATGGTCATGCACCTTGTCATGCATGACAATTTATAATATTTCGTCAATGATTCGTCGACGAAAATGTCATCAACGATTCCATTTTCTATTGGGTATTCAAAAAATAACTACAATTAATTTTAAAGTATTTAATTCTATTTATTCTAACTTACCGTTTTCTACATAATTCAGGTTGTATAAAAAAATTGTATAAAAAAAAATTGTTTCAAAGCACACTTTCGAGCATTTTTCGGTTTGTTGCCAAGACACAATGCAAGACATGGTCATGCAAGTTGTCGTACATGACAATTTCGGAACATTCGTCAACGAATCGTCGACGAAAATGTCATCGAAGACTCCATTTTCTATTGGGTACGTCAGTCTATTTCTATTTCTCACTTACCTAAACCTGTTTAGACAAATGTCGCGAATTTTTATTTCAAACTGCAATGTTTGACGATTTCAGTCGTATTGAAATATTATCAATTCCTAGATATGTGTACAAATATGTCATAGCATATTTTGTTTGATTATTTTTGTTTTTTTTTCTTGGAGACACATTGCAAGAAATTGTCATGCATCATGTCGTGCACGACAATTTCGGAAATTTCATCAACAAATCGTCGACGAAAATGTCATCGAAGACTGGATTTTCTATTGGGGAAATAATTGTACACATATCTAGGAATTGTTAATATTTCAATACGAAGGAAATCGTCAAACATTGCAGTTTGAAATAAAAATTCGCGACATTTGTCCAAACAGGTTTAGGTTTGAATTAAAAATTCGTGACATTTTTCTAAACAGCTGGAGGTAAGTGAGAAATAGTATGACTGACATACATATGAACCTTAAAACAATGATTCTGTTTGTTTCTTTAACATAGGATGAAGCAATCAACATAGAATTAGATTTTTTTTTTGATTGGAATCTATTATAGCGGAGCGCGATCGTGGAAATAATTAAAGGTAAGTGTATAAATGACACACATATAAAAGATACATCACAAGATTGAGCATAATGTTTTATTATTTGCAGAATTTGCCTAAAAAGTCTCGTTGTCCTAGGAGTTTTGTTAAATGGAGTCATGGGCCGTTCTGGATTATAGACCACACTGCCGCGGAAATGCTTTTATGTTATACTTTGTATGTTAATAAAGTAAAAACCCAATAGAAAGTGTCTTTAAGACAACATTGATGAATCGTGCACGACATTTCCAATTCGTTCACGACGCTTAGCAGCAGACAGCCCTTTACGATCATTGACGACATTTTCACACAAGTGAGGCCTCCCTTTATTTACGGATTCTACAAGAAAGAAAATATTTTAAATGAATGTTGAAGATAGTCACTATAATCTTCTAAAATCTTACCATATTCCAAAAGCGTCATGTTGGAGTTTTCAAAGCTATCCATGACTTCAACCTACATACATATGTACATACATGTATCAAAATTATAACTATAATTATTTTTAATATAATTACAAATAATAAGTAATTAAATCTACATATTCTAACTCACCGTTTTATAAGCGTTAATGCACTTTGTATAAATAAAAACAGTTTAAATATTGACGCGGATTCCGAATTTTATGATTTTTTAATATTACATTTATTACAAATCGAAAATTTTATATTTAAATAAATATGTGAACAATTGGTTCAAAGCACACTTTTTGAATATTTTAGGTTTGTTACCAAGATACAATGCAAGACATAGTCATGCAAATTGTCGTTCATCGAAGACTCCATTTTCTATTGGGATAATTTTATTTACATACATAAATATGTTTTAACATTTCCCAGTAGAAAATCGACTCTTCTATGAAATTTTCATTGACGATGCGTTGACAAAATTTCCAAAATTGTCATGTTCGACAAGTTGCATGACCATATCTTGCAGTGTGTCTTGCCAAAAACCCCGAAAAATGCTTAAAAGGCGTGCTTTGAAATTATTGTACACATGTTTATGCAAAAAGAAAATTTTCTATTTGTAATAAATGTAATAACATAAAATTCGTAAACCGCGTCACGAACTAAACTGTTTTTATTTATTGCGCATTAACTAGAAAAGGGTAAGTTAGAATAAGTAGATTAAATTGCATTTAAAATAATTGTAATAATTCTTCAAATTCGTGTATTTAGGTTGAAGTTAAAGCAGAGGTTTGAAAATCCCAATATGAAGCTGGGTAAGATTTTAGAAAATATTAGTGGCAATTTACAAAATTGATTTATCATAGTTTATTATGGCAGAATCCATAAATAAGGAAGTACGGTGTGCCAAAATTCGAAGAAAATGGTGACTTGCGGAAACACGCAGAGAAAAAATATTTTTCGGTTTTGTTGGAACAAAAATATCTATTTTGGTTCCAAAAATGTGTTTGTTTTGTACAAACATTGTAATCCAAATCCAAAAATACCATCTTTTGTTCCGAACATAGAAAACAAAAACAACTTTCGAATTTCCGCAATATTGTAAAAATCGTTAACAATACCGATTGTAGGAACAATCATAATCTAAATTTTTTACAAAACATATTGTCAGCCCTGAAAACCAGATACTAATTTTTTTGATTTGAGTGTATATACTTCTCATATACACTTTCCACACAACTTTGATATAAATATCGCGTATAATATTACGAGCATTGATGAACGCAATACATGGTTTGCTACTTTAGCTGACAACAAAGACAAACAAATAGCCACAAGCAGCCACCACAACATAAGGAATAATTAAACACCATAACAAACATGAAAAGGAAAGAAGAATGAAATAAAGACGAAGAATGAAACAAAACAGAAACAAATAAAAACAAGAGTCTCATTGTTGGTATACATAAACACAAAAACAAAGATAAAGGCAACATGTCATACAAACACCACAACTCACCAAAATTATTTTTTCAACACGGCATCGAATAGCGAGAGAAGAGAAAAAAATTTTCGAAGAAAAGAGAGAAATATTGTTCAGTTGACACAAACTATTTTTGGATTTAACAAAAACGATTGTTGGATTCACAATACTACATAAGGAATCCAACAATATGTTAACAATACATATTTTGCTCTTGGAATATTGTTGGATCAAACATATTTTTTTCTCTGCGTGAATATGGGATCTAAGTATTATTCATTTAAGATAAAATTTGTAAACATATTAAATTTTATAATTTAATAAAAAAATTGACACAGGACAACATAAATTAAGTTGTCTTTAGTTGGGTCATCAATGACTAATAGCAAGACAGAGTCGTCAACGAAATATGGGGTTTTTAGTCATCGAAGTTTTCACCAACGAAAAGTTGGGAGTTTAGTCATCGAAGTTGTCTTCAGTGACAGCTTCGCTTACCCTCTCGCTAAAGTTGTCTTACACGAATACTGGGACATTTGTGTGAAAATTTCGTCGATGATTTCACATTGCTGTCTGTATGGTGCCTTAGGGATATAGCATTGTCTTAAACGATTCGTCAATGTTGTCTTCAAGACACTGTCTACTGTGTAAGTCACTAAATGCAGCTTTTCGAGTTCATTATTTCTCAAAATATTTCTTCGTAGTATTATCCACAAGTTTGTTGCAGAGCACTGTGGGGCCAAAGCCAGGAATTAGGAATTAGGCCTAAAAAAATGTTTGCCAAATCATATCGAAATCGGTTTAGATTTGGATATATCTTCCATACACATTTTTCATCCGAATTCGTAAAATAAGTAAGATCCGGATGAAATTCGAAACATCTGGTCGTAATCAGACAAGAGAAGAGTTTTCAAGTTTTGTTATAATCAGTTCAGGTTTAATTATAGCTCCCATATATATTTTTATCCGATTTAATGTTAATTTGATTAGTGTGGTGTTGGGTATCATAGAGCCGTTGGGTATCATAGGCTCAGTCCGACTCTGGCCTTTTCCTGCGCACATAAGTTATTAATTTGGTTAAGGCGTGCACAAATATTATTAATATGTTTTTTAACTGCCGTCATTATGTTTTCGTTGACTTCTTCCTTAGCCTCGCCTGCTTGCCTGACCTAAAACATAAAATGCAGCTAGGGGTTTGTCGCTTGGGGTCTGTACATTTACAAAAACGTCGGTAGAAGTCCTTTGTACACATTACTTTAAAAATATTGTACAGCGTAATTTTAGGGGGAGAATATATGGGCTCCGCATTGTCCCAATATTTAATGCCCCTCCTTCTTACACCTTTCTCTCAAATGTGCAGCTAAGTCCAGGTGATTATTATAAATAAATAAACAAATGTTTGTTTTGTTTATTGTTGAAGATTCAATCTCATTTGATTGCTTAAGCTGGAGTATTCCCCCAATGGCTTAACTTTATTTTATTACCCTCTATTACAGATGATGAGTTCTTAGTTGATACGTGCTGATAGTTGTTTGTAAATATTTTTGTTCTGATGTTTTTTGGAAAAGCCGAAAAGTGAGTGTGATTCTCATTTATATGAGAATACTAGACACTTAAAGAGTTCGGTTTTCGTTAAAAAGGCATCATTTCAAAAAGCTGAAAAGCCAATTGATAATTCCCTTCGCCGGGATGAAATCATGATATTGGTAGCGATCAGTAAAATTTTGCAACACTGTCAGTTCGTTTTGAAAAACATTACTCTCTGTAATAGAGGGTAATAAAATGAAGTTAAGCCATTGGGGGAATACTCCAGCTTAAGCAATCATATAAATAAACAAATAAAATAAATAAATAAATGTGTAATTCATATTAATTTATAACATATCTTGATTTAATTATTTATTATCCAAATGTAAGTGGCTTCATTTAATGACCGTTTTAAAATTCATAATCGTTTCTTTCCTTTTGAAATCCCATGCCATGGCTGTCAAAAAGAATAAATACGATTGTGTATTTCTACGATGCAAGCGGATGGTATCATTCACGTACTAAGATGATCAGAATTTAAAGACCTGTTCTCGTACTAAATACACGAACACCAAATCGCTGATGTCTTATCCTGCTGCCCTGCTGCGTATTAAATTAACAAAGACACCATGTGGTGTGATGTTACACTTGTGCACACATCAATGCCGCCTAAACATCCCTTCACAATCATATTTATTATAAAATAATTTGTTATTACCAGTTATCTTTTTTGTTTTTGTCTGCTCTTTAAGTTCGCCCTCCTACTTGAATTTGTTACTGCATTGCCTATTTGTATGCAGCTTCACAATGTCTCTTCTGGGGCATCATTGTTAGATGGTTGAATATGTATGTATGTAAATTTCAATAAGTTATTTAAAATTTGATTACATATCATAAATACTTTTCGAAATGATAACATACCATGCGACATGTACCGATTTTATTTGTACTTACATTTGAGCTATAACTATTTGGCAAATTTTGAAAGTACAGCTATATGTTCTGTTTCAGAACCTGCAATCTATCTACTATCTTTTCCAGTTTTATCATTTTTTATACCCTCCACCGTAATATGGAGGGTATAATTAAATGTGTCATTCCGTTTGTAGCACATCGAAATATTCGTTGGAGACCTTATAAAGTATATACATATGTAATATTGTTTATTAGGGATATGAAATAGAACTATGTACTTTGATTTTCAAAAAAATTCTTTCTTACCCTTAAAACTCGAGATTTATACGGTGTATGTAGACTTTTTTGGTTGACTGTATATTAGGCCGGGGCGATTTGTATGGAAAGAAAAAAACCATAATGGGACCTTCGCGTTTCTTATTCCTGGGATTGAACTGAGCAAAAAAGTCTGATAGACCATAGGTCTATCGTGAAAATCGAGCCTCCCGATTTTGACTTTAAGTTTTTTATCCACGTTTTTTTGGACATTTTGGCATATAACAGCCAATCCATTGAGATTTTCGATCGAACACACGGACAACAATTGTAGCTATGACAGTAGTTAAGAACTCTCTAATACATCGCAAAAGTATTAGAACGCTCCTTCAGGCAGTTTTGGCCCTGAGAAGGTGCAAACTTTTCGAAAAATTTCGATAAATGGCACTGTGCTACAAAAGTTGACCAGAAAAATATTCAAGGGTTCTGGTGCAAAATTATATCGTGTTGGGATCCATGGACAACGATAATACATTTAGTTCGTTTGTATCACTTCGTTTTATTTTTTTATAACGGTAAAAGTAGTGAAAATCTGGGTTTCTTACATTTTCAAATTTAAACGGACATATCTTCTTTTTTCCCAACGGATTTCTATTGATCCTTCTTCCATTTAAAGGGGTGAATAATATATTTCGAACAAGTTATTATTTTTCTTAAATCGGTTAACAAATAGCTAAGTTATAGTGATTTTAGTCTGAAAACCCCCACAAAAAAACTGCAACTGAATAAGAAACGCGAAGGGCCCATTAAGGTTTGCAAATCGCCCCGGCCTACTGTATATTCTTGTTCAGCATACAATTCTATGTGGAAATAGCCATGTCCGTCTGTCTGTTGAAATCACGATACAGCTCACAATATTTCAGATAGAGCTTTGTAATTAGGTATAGAAGTTCCTATTATTCCTAGGATGTTTGCTTAAAGGTCCACGTGTTAATAGCCCCCTTAGAACGGTACCTCCCCATTGTAGGTATTTGGTATTTAGTCTTCGTTGGGGTTATAAAACTTTCCACCTGAAATTTATCGTATGTAAGTAGGGTTTTGGGTAGGGAAATCTTGCACCGGGAATTCCCGGGAATTCTCTGTTTTTTCGTTACGAGATTTTCCCGGGAAACAAAATCATATTTCCCGGGAAATCGGGAAATATCTTCTTACATTTATCACAATTAATATTGAATTAATGAATAAACAATGCCCGTAAGTTTTTTACCATAGAATCGATTAGATTTACAGAATCAATAAATTACAAAATATTTGGAAATAACTTCAATCTACAAAAGAGTTTTCAGGGAAAAGTTATAAGAGCCGCACCAAAAACATGGACTATACGACGAATTTTTATTCAGTTTTATTTAAGTGCTAAAGAATATATTCTATTTTAAAGTCCCATTTTTATACCCTCAGCCATTGGGCTAAAGAGGGTCCTGGGTGCTGGCTGGTGCGCACGACAACTATCGAACGAAGCCACCGCTCGGGTCAAAAATTTGGCATTCAAGATTTTTTCAAACTTAGTTTAAGTTCGAAGATGGACCATATCCCCACAAAAGTTCAATAATTATCGCTAAAATGGTGCGCACGATAACTCTCGAAGAGAATAACAGAATCAGTCATATTTTGCATATGGTAATATTAGTTCCAGGCATAGAACTGGTTCCACACAAAATTCGAAAAAAATGAAGTTTTAGAGCCCCTCTCGGATCAATTTGAAATTTTTTCAGCAATTTGACTTTACGGCCACTTTAGCGACGACACAAGTCCATACTTCCTGAGATAATGTCTTTAAAGCTCCAAGAAACCTTGACGGCAGCAACTAAAATGGAAAATTGGCAAGATAACTCCCGCAGGAAGTTTCTGATTGGTCCTAGCTTTGCATATCGTATTATTTCATCTAGCCATGTATCAGGTTGGAATATGGAATATATCGGCCCAGCCCTTGGAGAACCTCCCACGCAAAATTTAGGAAAAGTGCAGTTTAAAAGCTCATTTCGAATCGTTTTGAAATTCTTCCCAAAAATCCTGCCGATACCAACTACATTCGGTAGTACGAAAGATAACCGTCTCTTTTAAATGTTTGACAACATGTTTTGTGTGCGGCCCTAGTTAAAACGGTACAATTTTTTTCGGGGCAAATCCAGAATTTCTAAAAAATTGGCACAAAAACTCAAGAAGCCCCTAGAAACGTCAGAAGTATTGTGTTTTCCTCTTTTCTTTAGGTCCGAGGCTGAGGGTATGTCTCAGTCGGCACAGCTGACTGATACTTTCTTACTTGTTTTAAGCAATCTTAAGCATAGGAATAAAACATACGATTTTTGAGGTCCATAAAATTGGAATTTCTGATCAATAATGGAAATGGTAAGTGTGGGCAAAATCTCGGCACCATGGTGCATTTTTCCATATTTTTTCGTTTAATCGATAGAGCGAAAATGTGTCATCCATTTTTGAGCCCGCAACTCTTTGAAAATATTGTATTTCATATATGTTACTATGGGAAAATAAAAAAATCACGGAAATATTGATCAACTCTCTTATTTTAAAATTTCCCGGGAAATCTCGGATTCCCGGGAATGGAGAATTTTTGATTCCCGTTTTCCGGGAATGATAAAAACCGGGAAAACCCAAAACCCTATATGTAAGGGTACCACCCGAAAGAAGCTTTTGTTGACGCTGTTTATATTATAGGTTTTTGTCGGGTTAACCTTCTTTATGGGGATTTGTTTGACGACTATGCAATGGGATTGGCATTTAAAACCCAGTGGGTTTGTTAAATCCGGTTATATATATAAACGTACTATTAGTCACATTTGTTTGTGTTCTTAGAAGATAGAAAACTTACACCCCTTTTAGACTATGCTCGATTTAGCAAATCCAGTGGATTTTAGTTGTCATTTTCATGAAATATACGTCAAATAAATCGAGATAATGCACTTAATCATCGTATAATTGTATAGTCTAAACCAAGTAAACCAGCGATTTCAATGAAATTATTTCATTGAAATCACTTTAGTGTGGACCGGGACTAACTTGGCATTTTGGAATCTCAATGTGTAAAAACCTTAACAGTTCGTGGTGGACGGTATAACAAATTCGGGCCGACGAAATTAACGCCGTTCATATATGTTCTCTTTATACATTTGGAAAGCTTTACTAGTTTTTTTTTTTGACACTTTGCTGTTTTATTGTGTACTTGTTTATTTTGTGTATTATAATTGTTGTATAAATATTTTTGTAATGATTTATGATTAAGTTAAAGCCCACTTAACTGTCAATTCTGAACTATTAAATACAGTGGCGGCCACATAATTAAAATTTTTTATTATAATGTTATCGAAAGCAATTGCTCCTTGTTTCATTTCAAATGTTGGAATATTCATATATTTACTCCTCATCGAAACAGCTACATTCCTAGAGTTGGATATAGACCCAGAGCCAAATTGAGCAGAAGGAAGACAGAACATACAAACATATAAAATACTGTTACAACAACAACATGTCTAATTATTGAAATTAGTAGTTAAATCAAACCCACTCGAATGCCAGAATCTTCATTATATATTCAACTGAACTGATCCATTCACCTTGTTCGCTGCAAATGTTCTACATTAGGACCTCACTTTATTCACATGCCACTTCTGATGACGGTTCGTGCATAAATCAACGCATATTTATTAGGCCCTATTTATCAAATGTCTACTTTCCATTAAATTCATATGGCAGCGAGCTGTCAGGAAAAATATTAAAAAATTACTCAAAATTTAAAAGGATTGAAAAAAGAGGGGAAGTGGAATGAATACCTTCTGAGGATGAAACATTTCAACTCCACGCGTTCATTCATTATTCAGTATTATGTTCTTGCCCGTTTAACGTTGATCTCACCTCTAAGTGATTTTAATTAGTGAACCTAATGCTGACACACACTGACCACCAGTAATATGTGCATCGTATTCAACATCGAGTCCGCCCAATGCAGCTATACGAGTACTCATGCCTCGTTGTTGAAATTTCTAGTATGGTGGCAGTCTGGAAAATGTTTTGTTTTGTTCATTCAGATTTTGTGTTGGTTTTGGCGTTGAACTAAATTATGCGCATCGATTTAACGAAGATGGCAAAAGAAGACAAGAATCATTGTGAATACAGATGTTTGTATGACAAACAATGCAAAAGCTCCTTTTGGTAGGTCGATAGGTATGGAGATGGTTGATATGATTCGGATATAATTTTGAGTAAATCGCTTTAACTTAAAGGGCCTACCTAAATAATTGCATGTGTGCGTGAAGAACGCACACGCAATTATTTATTTTATTTCAATTGAAATGATCTGAATTTCAATTAAAATATTCTGAATTTCAAATGAAATATCTGAATTTCAAATGGAATTTCTAATTTTCAAATGGAAACTCTGAAATTCAAATGATATATTCTGAATTTGAAATGGAATATCTGACTTTCAAATGGAATTTCTGAAATATTGAAATTGCTATTTTCTGAATTACAGTTGAAAATGCTGTAGTAGGAAAAGTTTATTTATTTTTAGACGGTTTGTGTGTTCGTGTGTGTGTGTGTGGTAGCGAACAGGTTTTGATGTTGCCGTGGACTGTAGGTGAAAAGGGCGTGTTGTACGGAGTAGGGTGGTCGGTGGTTCGGAGGTTTCGAACAACCTCCGCCGCACTTCCGACCACCCTTCTCCTAACTCGCTGGAGGTGAGTGCACCGACGTAGCCAGGGGGGGGGCGGTAAGAAATAATACTATGTGCAAAGTCTCCACCAATCAGAAACTCCCTGCGAGAATTATCTTGCGAATTTGTCATTTTGGTTGGTGCCGTTAGGGTTTCTTGGAGCTTTTAGGCCAATATCTCAGGAACTATGGGCTTCCTCAAGAAAAATATTGTACCGTGGTAAAGGAAGCCGTAAGGACAACCTACTAAAAAAAATTCAAAACGATCCGAGAGGAGCATTTATAGTTCACTTTATCCGAATTTTGTGTTGGGGGTACCCGAAGGAATCGACCGATATAGTCCATATTCGAATCCGATCCATATCTAAAAGAAATAATACGATGTGTAAAGTTTGGACCAACGTTGCTAAAACTCTCGTCGTAATGTTAATGTCATTGCAAAGGGTTGGTGAAAATGACATGCCAAAGCATTGGTGAAAATGACATGTCAAAGCATTGGTGTAAATGACATGCTTTGGATCCAAAAATGAATAGCATCTTTTGGGGTCCACACTCATATAAAATTCATCGATGAAGATGCTAAAAAGATTACATGCCAGATCACTTTCACCCATGATTGAATGGCATCTTTGGCATCGAACATTTTGCTGGGATGTTATACATTTTTTTAATTTTTGATTAAAATTTTAAACTGTTTTAATATTTTCAAGAAATATGTAAAGTATTTGGAGGATGCATTATAGAGAATTATTTAACTACATTAGTATACTTATTGTCCAACATATTTGAAGGTATAAAAATAATGAACACGTTAGGCTTTTTGAGCAATTTTCTGCATAGTTGTTGTTAAGTATTAAGGTGTTGTTTAAGCGTTTAATCGTAATTTTAGGCTGATTGTAAGAGTTACTGAGTTCAGACCAAAAAGTTTATTTGTATTTATTGAACGTTTGTAGCACATTACGTCCAATACTTTGGCTTATAAACAACATCTAGACAAAATTCTTGCGATTTTTTGTTTGTGAAATTTTTGATAAGAGCAATTCAACAAAAAAAAAAAAAAAAAAAAAATATAAAATCGTTGCTCAGTCTTTGTGGTTTTAAATTTTTGTATATAGTCTCTAACACGTTTTTGTACATGATAACAATTACAAATTCTTTACTATGTTTGAAATTTTCAAAAAAAAAAACTATGTCAACCATTTTTATCATATAATTTCTGTTCCATCGCAGTGTCGTCCGTTGAGATTATTTGCAACTGTTCTCTTGCTACAAATTAGTAAATGTCGAAATAATTTTTCTGCCGTATTTTTATGTTTTGTTCGAACTTTCGAAGGTTAATAAAATCAAGATTATTGGGATTGAGGTCAATGTTTATATTTTACTTATTGCATATTATTTTCAATATTTCGAAATTACATTGAATTTCATCTTCAGGGATTTTTCGGTCGATTACTCTTTGAATTGTATTTTGGGAAGTGCATTCAATGGATGCACATTTCTAGAAATGTTCCTTTTTCCTTCCTTGGCAAAGGACATTGTGACGACAAACGAAATAAAAAAGAAACTGAACGGAAACAGATTCTTCTTCGTCAAAATTTCAAAAAGTATCAGTCGGCTTTGCGGACAGGAGCCTGTGAGAACTGAAACTTTTATCTATGGACAGATCGAATAGCGGCAACACAACCAAAATCCTTTAGGAGAATTTCAGAATTGTGTACTTGCGTATGAACTTGCCCACAAAATATAAATTTTATTATTGATCACACGTGTTGCGGAGGAGATACCTGAAGAAATGGATCGGACCGGCATAGTTCATTTTGAAAGTAGATCTTGTTTTGGGAGTCATTCCTTTCAAAAGGTCTTGCGCCCGCCAGTCATTTCAGTTCGTCACAGTATAATTTTCAGTTTTTTCATGCAAAATCGACTTGCCCACCAACGCAGTATCCGGATCGAAAGTTGTTGTGCGCACCAGCAACTACACATGATGGCCGTAGGTGTTCTTTACATATAATAGGGTCCCGAGAACGCTTGTTGCAAATTATCAAAGCGTTTCCAGAGAGGTCTTTTTATTTATTTGTTTTTATATATGTAATATTGTATATGATTGTTATATGATGTAATATTGAAAAATTGATTTCTAGAATAGAAGGGGGAGAAATGACTCGTGTTTGGAAATAAAAAGCTCCAATTTGAAATTCACAAATGCAAATTTGCAATCTTGGACGTATAAATAGGGGCTCCAAATGGCGAAAATTGTCTAGCAACAACAACATCTAATATGCCTGAGGATTTTAACCTAACCAGTTAACGAAACAATCGTCGAATACCGGTTGATGTGCGTTTAGGACTTCGCTAGATATCAGTTTTTCAATGTAATCTCCTTAGGGCATATAGCCCGATTAATTAAATTAAAATATTTATTTCTTACTAGCAGACCCCGGTCCGCGTTGCTGGCCCGTCGTAATGAGTTTTAATGACAACTTTTTATCGACTTTATGCTTGAAAATTCAAAAATAGGTATTTTCTTCTTCACTTCTTCGGTCTATTGTCAAACCGAGAAGGATTTTTTGTGTGTAACCTTTCTTACGGACTTTGTCGGATTTTTTCGCCAATTGCTTTATGCTTTTTAGGATTTATTATCGTCCATGTCCCTGTCTCTATCCTAAAGCGATCTAATTTTAAAGGTTAAAAAGTGGTTAAATCGAATTCTCCCGCTTTTTGAGACTTATATGTTTTAGCTTTTCATGCACTCATAAGTTTAGCAAATATAGCGATTATAAAATAATAGGCCCCGAAATTAGTTTACAAATATATAGCATTTTGGACCACGGGACATTCCTGAACATTTTTTGAATATTAGGTTCAGTAGTTTTGGAATAATAATGTTTTGAAAATAGTGGGCGTGGTCATCGGTTTTCAAGATATAACATATAAAAAAAAGAAGTCCTGGTCCGGTATCTTGGCTCCAAATATGTACCTAGGGTGCACACAACTTCATTGCCTACCAAAATGTATGCTGAAACCGATATAATCATACATTTGGCTTATATAGCGTTTAACAGAAAGGCATGGGGAAGGTGCCCCACCTCTTCCGAAATTCATAATATATACATAACAACGGCAAACATTGAGCTTTTGTCGCAAATTTTATGGAAATCCCTTCAGTAGTATTAAAGTTATGACATATTAAAAAAAAAACAGGCGTGGTCGGGGATATAGGCCCTAAAGAGGTACCTAGATTGTAGATTAATCCGTAAATTTTTAATCCGATACATGCATAATTTTTGCAAATATAACGTTTTTTAAAAATATCACATAGGGAGGTACCCCGCTCCCTCTGGAATTCAATAAAGTATGTAACCTGTTTTCGGGGGGCGTGGTAAACTTTTCTTTCCAAAAAACCTAAGTTGGGTTATGACAGCATTTGATTTTTATTCATAAAGGTAAGGCGTTTTTTTTTCAAATATGCCCCCTTCAAAATTCAAGAAAATATGCCCGTACATTCCCTGACATTTTGAGGAAAATCGGTTCAGTAGTTTTGTAGATGTAACATATTTTAAAAAGTGGGTGTGGTCAAGTCATTGGATCCTAAAAAAAGTGGGTAAGGTCTTCCGAAATAGATACATTCGTAATTATTGTAAATATAACATTTTTAAAAAAGTAGGGTATAGAGGAAGTACCCCGCCCCTTCCGAAATTCAACTGAATTTGTAGCCAATTTTAAGCGGGGGCCATCCTTGTACATTCCCTGGCAATTTCAGGAAAATCAGTTCAGTAGTTTTTGTAGAAATGATAAAAATTTAAAATTGAAAAAAGGGGGCGTACATTTTCTTTGCATAAAAAATATCGAAATCGGTCCAGCCATTCTCAACTGATGTCATGACCAACGAACGACATTTGATTTTTATTTTTAAAGATTTAAAAGTTTAGACAAATCGCGATTTCCTTGAAAATCCCTTCAGTAGTTTTGTAGATATAACCTAATTAGAAAGTGAGCGTGGTCGGATCTTAAGTCCCAAAATAAGTACGTACGGTTGGAGACACAATCGCCATTGACTCGCAAATAAATTCCGAAACCGATACATTCGTATTTGTAATAGGGCATAGGGGAAGTACCCGCCCGATCCGAAAGTCAAAAAATATGTAGCCTATTTTTATCGGGGACCAACCCTGTACATTCGCTGAAAGTTTCAGGAAAATCGATTCAGTAGTTTCGTAGATATAACATATTTAAAAGAGTGGGCGTTGTCCAGTCTTAATGCCCCAAATAAGCACGTAAGGTCGGAGACACAATCGCCATTGACTCGGAAATTAATTTTCAAAGCGATACATTTGTAATTGTTGCAAATATTGCATTTTTACAAAAATAGGGCATAGGGGAGGCACCCCGCGCGATCCGAAATTCAACCAAATGTATAGCCTATTTCAACAGGGGGCCATCACTCTACGTTCCCTGAAAATTTCAGGAAAATCTGTTGAGTAGTTTCGTAGATATAACATATTTATAAAAGTGGGCGGAAAAGTGGCGTGGCCAATTTTTCTTTGCATAAAAACCTAAACTGGACTATGACTAACATTTCCACAAAAAATTATCCAAATCGCTCCAGCCGGTTTCAACTGATTCAATTACCAACAAACGACAATTGAGTTTTATATATAAAGATAATTGAAATTTGTTTGTGCCTTATAGACTCGAAAACCGCTGAACAGATCTTATTGAAATTTTTAGGGTACATTGATACATGTCGTGGAATGAAAATAGGCTATATCATTTTTTGAAATTTCGCGTTGATCTGGAGATATAGCATCAAAACCGGAGGTACCTCCAAAAAATTTAGATTTTGTATGCAAATATCTTTAGAACTGTTACAGATACAATCTCCAAATTTTGTATGCGTGACGGAATTTGATGTAGAAATAAATTTACTAAATTATATTCAAATCGGTTCAGAGCTATTTATGGTAAGTATTTCAGAAGCACCAAAGACCAATAACGAATATACATAAAAACAAAACATAGTTTTCTGAACAAAAACCGGGTAAATGTCAAAAAGGACCATGAAAACGGGGAAATATCGATTGGTCATCAATGAGAACCGTACCTAAAATCTTCTGAACAACATTTTTGTAGAATATTTGGATGCTGTAAAATCTCGTCTTGTGTTACTTTTACTACGGTTCAAAAAATAAAGGAAGAAAATGACATGAAGGGAATTGAGTTAGAGGGATGAAATATTCTACAAAAAGATTCACCATTCGATTTGACCGAAGAAATGTAATGTCAAAATGAAGCTACAATAACGCTTTAGAGAGATATGAAGCTATTTTCTCACAAATTAAGGGGCCAAAATTAAACCATTAATCACGCGATATCTCGGGAACTTGACCTATGGTGAATATTTCCTTTTGGGTTCTTAGTACACTCACCAAGGGCTTTCATCTCCAAAAGGAATTTTCCACCCACTGACTTTGAGTCCCATTTTGTAGCATAGTGTCATTTATCGATATTTTCCGAAAAATGTGCACCTTCTCGAGGCCATAACTACCTGAAGGAGCGTTCCAATGCTTTTGCGATGTACTTGAGAGTTCTTTATTATTGTCTTGGCTACAATTGTTGTCTTTGTGTTGGATCGAAAATCTCAGTGGTTTGGTTCTTATATGCCAAAATATCCAAAAATCCTTGAAAAATAACTTCAAGCCAAAATCCGGGGGCTCGATTTTCACCGTAGACATATGGTCTAGTTGACTTTTTTGCTCAGTACAATCCCAAGAATCAGAAACTCCAGGCGCCCGATAACACTTTTTTCCTTCCATACAAATCGCCCCGGCCTAGTACGTATGTATGTATTTGGCCATTTGTAATTGCCTTCCAGCTCTGCGGGAACTAAACCGATTGAATTCATACTCCTTTTCGGTGGGGACATAATTTTTTTTAGTATCATGACAGGATCTGAACAGTATCAATATATATCTTGTACAGCTTAAATTTTACACCGCATAAATCTTAAGTTGATCTTTCGAAGATGTTTTCACTTACATTTTAAAAGTATACATATATGCTACAACCTCACTTGTAATAAAATTACGTCAGAGCTCTTGGTTTTTCAAATAACCCACCAATTTTGTAGATCAAAACTGTGGAAACCAATTTCGGCGTTATCATCTTCATCTTTTCAATCGGAATCTGACCAAAACCACCACTAATCTTTACAAACTCTAAGCTAAGCCCTATCCTTTTAACAATTTTTCGCTGTTAATTATACCCTCAGCCTTTAGGCTATGAAGGGTATATACACTTTCATACGGGCAAAATGTGCCTCATCGGAATAATGGTTTTAGACCCCAAGTATGTTTGGACGAAATGTGTTTCAGACAATTTGGAGTCGATTGAGCAATGTCCGTCCGTCTGTCTGTCTGTCTGGCTGGCTGGAGCGCACGATAACTCTCGAAGGGATGAACCGATTCAGTTCAAATTTTGGCTTTCGTAATATTTTGTCCAAACTTAGTTTAAGTTCGAAGATGAGCTATATCGGTCTACTCCTTCCGGTACCTCCCCCACAAAAGTTCGAAAATGTTCGGAAAATTTGTACGCACGATAACTCTTGAAGGGTGTAACCGATTTGTTCCATACTTTGCCCATCGTGGAGCGTGTACCAGACTTAGATCAGGTTTTAATATGGACTCAATCGGTCCACTCCGTCGGGTACCTCCCACACAAAATTTTGGAAAAGTTCAGTTTAGGAACATCTCTCGAATCGCTTTGATTTTTGCTTTAGCAACTTGTATTCACTGCCCTCCATACGACGGTATAAGTTTCATCAGGAGCAAGTCCATACTTCCAGAGAAAATAGCCTGAAAGTTGCAAAAAACCCCTATGACGCCGTGTGAGGAGGTTGGAGGGCAAAATAACTCTCGAACAGGTCTGCCGATTCGGTCCAAAGTTTGGTCTTAGTAATATTTTGTCCAAACATAGTTTAAGTTTGAAGATAAGCCATATCTGTCCACTCCTTCAGGTACCTCCCCCACAAAAGTTCAAAAATGTTCGGAAAACTTGTGCGTACGATAACTCTGGAAGAGAGTGGCCGAATTGGTCCATACTTTACACATCCTAATATATCTACCAGATATAGATCAGGTTCGAATGTGGACTATATTTGTCCACTCCATCCGGTACTTCCCACTCAAAATTTCGGATACATGTTCACTTTAAGACCTGCTTTCGAATCACTTTGATTTTTGTTGAAGCAACTTGCATTGCTGCCTCAATTGCGATGGTAAAAGTTGTTTCAGGGGCAAGTTCATACTTCTTGAGCAAACATCCCTGAAGTTCTAAAAAACCCCTATGGTACCATATGTAGTGGCTGGAGATCCATTCTCTCCTCCGCAAAACTTTTGATATTAAATCCTAATCAAAATTTTTGTCAGTTCAAACGCCCAAAATTTTTAAAACTCCCTAAATACATGCGTTTTTTGGAAAAAAAATTGTTTCAATATACACAGGCTGAGGGTATATCTCTGTCGGCAAAGCCGACTGATACTTTTTTACTTGTTTTCTAAAAAGACGCTTGAAAATAAATGAAAATCGATATGTATTTTTAAGTTTTTGCCTTTTTAGGGGCGAAGGCCATTATTTGTGAGATTTTAATTAATTTAATTAATCGAGCTTCATGACCTAAGGAGATTACATTGAAAAATTGATATCTAGCGAAGTCCTACACACACATCAACCGCTTTGCGACAATCGACAATTCGTTAGCTGGTTAGGCTAACATCATCAGGCATATTAGATGTTGTTGTTGCTAGACAATTTTCGCCATTTGTAGCCCCTATTTATACATCCAAGATTGCAAATTTGCATTTGTGAATTTCAAATTGAGGCTTTTTATTTCCAAAGACGACTCATTTGTCCCCCTTCTATTCCAGAAAACAATTTTTCAATATTACATTCATATTACAGCCAATGGATTTTTTTCCCATCGTAGACTGTATATGTCTTTCACTCATATTACACTCATATTACATATTACAAATTGATTGTGAATAAAAAATTCTATACAACTTTCAAAAATTGACAAAACTGAGGCGTACAATGGACCCTCACAGTTGGTCCATATACAATTTTCACCAAAAACTGTCCAAATGAATGTCAAGGTATAGTCCAAACGCGAAGCTCGATACAAATTTGTGGAAAAATTGACTTTCTTGAAAAAATATTTTTTGCAAATTTTTCGCAAATTTTCGCGATTTTTTTAGGTTTTATCCTTTTCTGCCATTAGACCATTCCGAATTGGTGCGAATTGTCAAAATCTGTTCAGCCGTTCTTGAGTTATAAGCGTAGTAACTAACATCATCCTTTTTTATATATATAGATTTTTACTTATAACTAAATTTTTAGCATAAATGAAGTGAAGCCATGACTACTTAGATTAGGGCTATAACCAAAAAATACCACAACAGTACTGTGTGGGGGAATTTTGTCCTGATAATGAAAACGCGTTTCTAAGATCGATTCGGTGAAAAAAGTTTCCCCACCGACTGCGATTACTAAAACCCTTTTGATATTTTTTCTACTTAAAATTAAATTTGCTTTGTTTGAATAAATATTTATAGAAAATAAATACAATTCTCACAGGAAAAGTCATTAAAACGGTCTGTAACTTTCGCGAATTTGTTGCAAATGACACCATATTCTCTTGTCCGATAGGTACAATAAAAATAAACATAAAATTCGCGAGTTTATAAAAAAAACACAAAATTGCAATATTGTCAAAAGTTCCTAATATGCTCTGAAATGTCGCGATTTGATAACAAATTGGTCCAGAATGGTTTGATATTTTTTTTGAATTAGATTTTAAAAAAACACAAATTTGAATAAAAATCGTATATGTCATTATAACAAATAAAATTAAAAAATGCATAACTGAACTTCAATGCATTTGGTGCGGAAACTTTTTTCGCGATAGAGAAAAAAATTACACCTTATTTCATAATAGTTTTTCATGCTCTACATGGCTCTATGGTGGTATTTTGGATATTTGCAAAAAAGTGCAAAAAGTTATAACCATAATGTATATTTTCTAATTACCCAGAGAACTTAAACTGCACTTCTCTGAGCATTTTGAAATACTCTGTGGAAGGTTACGGAAAGAGTGGAGCGATATGGTCCATCATCAAAGTTGATCAAAATTTGGACAAAATATTACGAAGACCAAATTTTGGAACGAATCGGTTGATCTGTTCGAAAATTATCGTGTTCTACAGGCAGCCACCCATACGGACGAACGTAGCTAAGTCGACACCAAGTTTTCTGAAACAGATTTCTTCCAAACACACTTTGACCCTAAGACAATTATTTTGATGAGACACATTTTGACTAAATCAGCCTTTAGTATAAAAAATATAGATTGGGAAAATTGTGTTTAGAAATTTTTGTTAATAGAATGTATACATGTATAGACCTTGGATTGGGCGCCAGCATTTTATTTTATAAGAACTCAAGACTGGTTGCCAGTGTTTTCCTAGTTCCTGATCAATTTATGAGAAGTTCCACGATAGGAAACCATAATGTCTATAAGAGAAGTCCGACTATAGGTCGCCAAAATTAGTTTATTGACAGATGTACGATTGGACGACAGAAAATGTTTAATTGTTTGGCGTAAAATAATTTTGGCGGTTTGTTAAAAAGTTTTTTTGTGAAAAATCAATATGAGCAAAGAAATTAGGAAAGGAAAATAACAGACAAGAGAAAAATAGACAATTCTATATCAAAATACAAATTCTGAGGCGGCTGACAACATTTGTGGTGAAACTTCGACAACAAGACATTTTATGGAATCTTTAGAGAATATTGTCGAGCCTGATGAATATATTGTACCGTCTCGCTGGAAATGATGAACGCATCTTTACATCTGATATTTGGACACGGCATAATAATGAGTTAAAATGTTGAAGGGTTTTTTGGCAAAAATCGATTGCGAGATTTTTCCAATGTTTATACAAATGTAATGTGTAAGCAAATTTGAAGACATTTTGTTTATTTATGCTTATTTATGCATGTTTATTCTTTTCAATTCCTAGATGTTTTATCAATATTTAGCGAATCGCCTTATAAAACATTAAGTGCAACAGAAGAAGAAATATTTTAAGCAGATAAATCTTACCAATCCTTAGGGCCAAGAAAATCAAAAGGCGATGATATTTCTGACAATGAAAAAGATTTTTTTTTATTATTGGTTAGACAGCTTGAAAACATTCGCTTTATTTACTAATTTTGTGCTTATGTGAAATCTTGGGCTTAGCCCTTTATAGAGATACACAAGTAAAAAAGCGTTAAGTTCGGCCGGGCCGAACTTTTCATACCCTCCACCATAAAATATTCTGAACTAAAATGGAATAATAAGTTTTCATTCCTGTCCCCAACTTTAAGTGGGTACGTTAAAATGTCAGATAATGTACATAAAATGTTTCATTCGGGAGGCCCTTTTTTATGGTGCCTATATCTAACTATGTATGTTGACAATTTTTGGTGGGCTAGAAATTGGGAGGTACCGTTATATAGGGATTATAATAAAAAAAAAACATGGACCTATGTTGACAGTTTTTGATGGGAGCCTTTAATGTCAAATAACTCGTAATTCGGTTAAAAATTGCAGCTAGAATCCTCAAAATACGGAAAAACGGTACATAACGTAGGAACTTCAAATGTCATTAACAGCTAGTTTGGAGGTATGTGGGCTATACGAAAATATGAACTTAAATGAACAATTTTTGTTGCAGAATTTTTGTTGGCTTTTAGATTTCAAATTACAGAAAGTTCGTCCAAAAAATAAAGCTAAGGTGCGGAAAATCGGGAGGGTTGTTTTGGGGCTATACCAAAACATTTTAAGTAAAATCCTCAAAGTATCGAAAATCGGGAAGTATCGTTATATTGGGGCTATGTTGAAAATTGTTGATGCAGATGTGTGGTGACCACTACAACCTTCAAATGTCAAATTACAGTTAGTTCGGTTAAAAATTGTAGCTAAAATACCAAAATTACTGAAAATTGGGAGGTACCGTTATATGGGAGCTATATCCGAACATGGACCTATGTTGACAATTTTTGATAGAGAGATGTTGTGACCACTAAGAACTTCATTGTAGCTAAAATCATCAAATTACTGAAAATCGGGAGCTACCGTTATATGGGGGCTTTATCATAACATCGACCTTTCTTGACAATTTTTGGTGGAGAGGTGTGGTGACCACTAGGAATCTCAAATGTCAAATGTTCAAATTACAGATAATTCGGTTAAAACTTGTAGGTAAAATTCTCAAATTACCGAAAATCGGTAGGTACCGTTATATGGGGCTATACCAAAACATGGACCTATGTTCATAATTTTTTCGAATATAAGTTTTTTGGTCACTAAGAAATCTAAATATCAAATTTTAGCTAATTCGGTCTAGAAATGTGACTTAAAACGTCAAAATACCTGAAATCGGGCGATAACGTTATATGGGTCTATTCCAAAACATGGACCTATGTCCACTAGTTTTGTTATATAAGTTTACTGACACTTAAGAACCCTAAATGTAAATTTATAGCTAAATCGGTCTGAAAATATAGCTAAAAACGTCAAAATACCGTAAATCGGGGGTACCGTTATATGGGGGTTATACCAAAACGTGGACCTATGTCCACAACTTTTGTTATATAAGTTTATTTACACTTAAGAACCCTAAGTGTCAAACTATAGCTAAATCGGTCTGAAAATGTAGCTAAAAACGTCAAAATACCGTAAATCGGGGGGTATCGTTATATGGGGGCAATACCAAACCGTAGACCTATGTCCACAAGTTTTGTTATATAAGTATATTGACACTTAAGAACCCTAAATGTCAAATTATAGCTAAATCGGTCTGAAAATGTAGCTAAAAACGTCAAAATACCGTAAATCGGGGGTACCGTTATATGGGGGCTATACCAAAACGTGGTCCGATATAGCCCATCATCGAACTTGACCTGCCTGCAAACAAAAGACGCATTTCCATTTTTGTGGATGCTAGAGTGATTACCACAGACGGACGGACTCAAAATTTTACCCTGATCAAGAATATATATACTTTATAGGGTCGCAAATGAGTATTTCAATGCGTTACAAACGGAAAAACAAACTTAATATACCCTCCATACTATGGTGGAGGGTATGAAAAGACTGTTTAATTACGAATTAAATTCACTTTTCAAATTGTGATGTTTCATTTCTTCCGTTAGATCTTGACCATTTAGCAGAAGTGCAACTTTGTGTTTTCGCACAAAATGATAGATGTCAAATTCTAATGAGAATGTACTAAAAATTGGCGCCACTTTGCAGTGTCCATCGTTTGTTTTTATTCTCTCTCTTGCTAAATAAAGAGTTGTCATTCGAGTTTCGTCGATTAAAGAAATAACTTGGATTTTCGTCCACTCTTGGATTTTCGTCCACATAACCCTGTAAACAAAAGGTACAGATATTGTTTTCCAAACAATATTTATTCAATAAAGGATTAAATCATTTTTATTATAACGAAATTGATACTGCTGTTGTTTTGTTTTCTTTTTGGTTTTTTCTTTTATTGCCTCCGCAAACAAAGACTGTAGTACGCAATTTGTATTTTTTTAGTATTTTCATAATTATATGTTTTTCTTTAACAAAATATACTGTTTAAACAAAAGTATAAGTTCATCGTCTTATTAAGCACACTATATAGCTTTTTAATCTATAAAAAGTTTCAAATAGGCCAAAAAACTTGATAGTGAAAAAGTTGGTACCAATGTCTCCATATGACCCTTTATGTACTATTGACTCACTACCTCCAATGTCTTTATTGACTCACTACTTCCAATGTCTCTACTGACTTATTACCTCCAATGTCTATACTGACTCACTACCTCCAATGTTCATATGGTTCCTCAGCTCAGACTTACTACTGACATACTAGTTCCAATGTCAGTACTGACTTTCGAATGACACGTTCATACAAAATGTCTATAGGAAATAACATGAGTTGTCTACAGTTTGTCAGTAGTACTGTCGACAATGTCAGTAGTAAGTCAGTATAGATTCACTATTGACATTTCCTACAGGGGTAAGTATTGAAATGGTAAGACCTGGGCCCAATTCCACGAAACAACTTATCAACTTTTCATTTTGCACTTAGCAATATTTTTGATAATTCGCAAATTTTTGAGTTCCACAGAACCCTTATTATTGATAAGTGATAAGTTGCTAATCATAAGATGAGTTTGCAAAATGTTGTTCTCTTTTTGATTTCTGTTCCAAAAACGTTCCCTTCCGCTAAGTGAAAAGTTGTAACTGCAAAGTATATTTTGCTAAGATTTTGCAAAAAATTGTGCTCTTTCGTTCCACAGAAAACATTGCATTTTGGTTTTGCAGACCAAATATTGATAAGTTTGCCTAAAATTTGCGGGGTAAACATTATCATTGCCAATGTACATTGTTTAAACAAGTAAAGGTTTTAAAACGTTTCGACGGGAGATTTTGTTCGGAAATAGGGAAAACACGGTAATGACAAGAAATTAAAAGGATCGAATTACTTTATTCCGAACATTCACCCTTCAAACCAAAATTAGCGTGGATTTTTTAATGATTTTTAAGAGCAACCAAAAGTACAATGGGCGTAGATATTTTAAAAACTTGTAGGGACTTCGTGGATCATTTAAAGACTTTTAGGGGCAACTAAAAAGGACAGTAGTCATGGTCTTTCTAAAGATTTTTAGGAACATCTAAAATGGACAACAGGCGTGGACTTTTTTTAAAGATTTTTAGGAGCTACTAAAAAGAACAATAAGCGTGGATTTTGTAAAGATTCTTAGGAGCAACCAAAAAGAACAATAGGCGTGGATTTGTTTAAAGTTTTTTAGGAGCAACCAAAGGGGAAATGAGCGTGGATTTTTATAGTAACCAAAAATGACAATAGCCGTGGATATTTTAAAGATTTTTAGGAGTTACCAAAAAAAGACAATAGGCGTGGATTTTTTAAAGATTTTAGGTGCAACCAAAGAAGACAATAGCCATGGTTTTTTAAAGATTTTTAGAAGTTACCAAAAAGGACAATAGGCGTGGATTTTTTAAAGATTTTTAGGGGCAACCAAAGAAGACAGTAGGTGTGTTTTTTAAATATTTTTAAGAAATTATAAGGATCGAATTACTTTTTCCGAACTTTCAACTTTCATCCATCAACCCAACTACCCTCTCCGAATTCGAACACCCCATTCCAAACTTCCAACGTCAGAACCACCACATTCCGAACTTCCAAACTCCGAACCATCATACAAATCGATGTTTCTCGATTTTACACATAGCATAAACTATTTGAGAGTACATTTCTATTTTATTTAATTTTATTTTATTTCACTTCATTTTATTTTGTTTTGTTTTCTTTTATTTTATTTTGTTTTACTTTTTTCAATTTAATTTTATTTCACTTTATTTTAATATATATGTTTTACTTTATTTTATTTTGTTTTACTTTATTTTTTCCTTATTTTATTTACTTTTTCTTTTATTTCACTTTATTTTTTTCACTTTATTTTATTTCATTTTATTTTATCTGTTTTACTTTAATTTATTTTGTTTTACTTTATTCATTTTATTTAATTTCATTTTATTTTATTTTTTTACTTTATTTTATTTTATTTCACTTCATTTTATTTTACTTATTATTTTCACTTTTTTATCAGTTTTACTTTATTTTAGTTTGTTTTACTTTATTTTATTTTGTTTGACTTTTTTATTTATAATTTATCATTGCTAAGTAGAAAATAATGCAAAGATGATAAAATGATCTGTGGAACAAATAGCACCCACACTTTGCAAGAGAACTGAGAGACTTAGCAAGATGGAAGAAAAAGTAAGCAAGAGAGCACAACAGCTTTGCTAAAGAGAATGGTTTAAAAAAGTGCAAAGAGAAATTGAAAAGTTATTTCGTGGAACAAAAAACATCGTCACTTTTCAAAATAACTTTTTTTTTTTGATACGTGCAAAGTGAAAAGCGATAAGTTGTTTCGTGGAATAGGGCCCTGGCGCCATTTAATTTTCATTTCCGTATCAAAATATATGAATGAATGTCTTTTTAATGAGCCAGTCGTATTGTTTTTTTTGTTTTATACATACACATTTTGTGTTTATGTTATTTTATGAAAAAAAAAAAAAAATTAAGAAACAATAAATATGAAGTAGAAAAAAACTATAACAAGATACCAAACATGTTCATTTATTCTTTCATATGTATCCCTTTTTGCACATACATACATTCGTACATATTTTTTTGTACACAATTCTGAAATGCAGAATTCCAATTTGATTTTATTAAAGTTTATTAACAGAATTTCAGGACAACAGGCACATTGTCAGACAATGCCAAACAAACGAACCGAGCTAATAAATAAACTAACATTTCAAATATTGAAAAAAGTAATAAATTCTTATCAAACGACATCCGAAAGAGAGGAAAAACAAACTGAATAATTGCTTTAACAAACAGCAAATTTACACAGATGCACCGCACCGGCAACAGTATTCAGGCTAGCTGATCAAATCCACCGGCCAAAATTCTTCTACTACCACTTAGGCAGAGACAAGCGAAGTACTCGAAGCACTCATTTGTTCGATCTGTCCTACTAACGTTTAAAACAAGAGTGTGTCTGTCTGTCTGTATGACATTAAGGAAGGGATCCTCTATTTGTGAGGAAGCCACACAATCACTTCGCTCTGTTGGTGTATTGGTCATATGCATGATAATAATGATGAGAATAATGGTAATGGAGCTATGGGAATATTTGCACTGTGTCAGTGCCAACAATGTGTGTCAAGAAGCGCCAGGAGCGCCTAAATCCAATTTATGTGTCTTGTGTACATGATCATAAAATGCTTGTACAAGTTATAAAAGACTTCATCACAAGGCATCCGAATTGCTTTCGGGTGTGTTAGGGCGTGTGGGGAAGGTTTACCAACGGATGTGCCAAATGCTTTGATAACGAATTCAATTTGGAGGATTTACATGTGGTTAGTAAATACTTGCTTATGTAGCATAATGCGAACTTCATAAGTGTCACACAAAGGCAAATCAATTCACCTTCCCACCATCTATGTATATCAGAAATTGTAATCGATAAAAAGGAGTTCTCCTTTCTAAAAACCGTAGATGTGACATTATTTGACCTCTCCACCTTGTATAGAGTTTTTTTAGTGGGTACCTTCTCATCGATGTTCAGCGCCAGTGCAGTGCGCTGGTGAACTCTGGGCCCCTGTGGGGTTCTTGCCGTAAATCACACATTTAAATATTTATGCTTTTTGCTTCGCTCAATTCAATAATGAACAACAGTTCATTTTATTGTTGGCATTCTTGTATGGCATTAAAAAGAGTGCAAAGCATTGAACAACGTTTCCAGCATAACTGGATGTCCATGTTCTTCCATTGACTCAGCAGCTTGTTGGCGCTTGATTGCACATGTTTTCGGGGACCCACGACCGATGGCAAACAACAATGTTTGTCCAGATGTGAGATAATTAAAAGAATTTAATTTCCCTTTTATGATATATTAATTTATTTGAATGTAAATCATGTCGAAAACAAGCCTGGGAATGAACTCGTGATACCCTACACTATGTCTGATAATGTTGGAAAATAACCGATGAACTCCTTCTGTACGTGTGTGCTTGATAAGCGTGTAGTAAAGCATTCAATCAGCCTTCAAATTCCAACCAAAATCTTCAAATTCTCCTAAAAAAATTAACTTAACATTTTTTTTATTTCTTCACAAACATAATGTTCTGTGTTTCAAAATTGCTTTTTGACAATTTTGAAAATAAAACATATTCATCGGACTGGCTGGGTTTCATTTTGAAAATCATATGTACATATGTTTTAGGGATACGCAGTGAATTGCAATAATCGGTTTTTCGATTATCCGGTTTTCGTGAAAAAACTTAAAACTCGATTTGCGATTAGTCGATTAGTTGAGAGTGTACTAAAAGTCGACTTTCGATTAATCGTCAACCGCCGAAAACCGAATATAATCGACCATTTTCGTTGATGCGATCCGTGATGGTTATATGTATAAAAAAAGTACCGTCGATTACGCGGTTTTAGCACACCCAATTATCAACTACGACTAATAGTCGACCACTATTAATAGCCGACTACGAATAATAATAGACTACGACTAATGGTTGACTGCGAATAATAGTTGACTCCGTCTTCCGAAAGTCCACTAAGAATAAGCGATTATCCGGTTTTCGCACAGTCAATAGTCGACTACGACTTTTGGAAATTTTACGGTTAATAATCGATTAACCGAAATCGATTTTACGTATCCCTAATATGTGGGTCGGCAGGTACAGCTGGGTCGACAGGTACAGCTCGTGGTTCACACGACCTCGGTATTCACCGTCCATAAATCTTTTGAAGAATTTTGTCTGTCTGGTTACCTTAAATTGTGTAAAACTGTGTACCAATTGTTGCTGGAAGTCGTCTGTTAACACAAATAGTCAGCAAAAGAGAGCGAATGGATTGCTTGTCGGTTTTTGTTGGGATGGTGTCTGTTTACTTTTTACAATTTTCTTGCAAAAGAGAATGTAAACTTCTTACTCTCTGAGAAAGTTCTTGCTGGACAATTCTTGCTGGGAAAGTAACCAGACACACCTATTTTTCTCTCAAACATACCATGTTCTACCTCATCTGCTTTCGCAAGTACCCATGCTTCGGATCCACACAGAAGTACGGGTAATATCAGAGTCTGGTAGAGTGTAAGTTTAGTTTGACGAGAGGTGGTTTTGCTTTTGATTTGTTTACTTACACCAAAATAGCATCTGTTGACCAGTATTATGCTTCTATTAATTTCAAATTGATGTTGTTAGATTTATTTATGGCGGTGCCGAGGTAAATAAAGTCATTTAATACCTCAAAATTGTAGTTCTGAACATCCACAGTTGGTCCGAGTCTATCTTGCGTGTTGATACCATAAACTCCGTCTTATCGCCGTTGCGAAGTTGGCTGTTACGGCTCGAGTAAATCGACCTATCATGTCAATTTTGTCTGCGTTGGTCAGTAACATTATATCTTTATTGTATATACTGCTATTTTTATCTTTAGTCGTATCTCGTATGACCTTTTCCAGTAGAATGTTAAATAGGACTGTCACCTTGTCTGAAATCTCTATTTGAAATGTTGATCTTGTGTAAGCCAATATCATCCTAATAATCGTATTAGTTTTGCAGGGACGCCAAACTCAGACATGGTTTGGAACACTTTTGGTTTAATTGCGTAGTTTAAGGAAGTATATGTATATATAGCCAATCTGATCGTACTATGAATTTAACGGTGGTGATTTTTAGTACCCGCGTATGGATTTTGCGACAGTTTGAAGAGAGTGGGTTATTCTTTGCCACTTCGCTTGCACATTATCGGGACAATGAGCGCTGTATTAAGGCATTTGAAAGTTGAGCGGAGTAGGCTTGGGCTATCTGTTGTGTTTGCAGCTTCTCGATATCCAACTTTCGTCTTGTGATATATCGAACTTTTGCCGAAGCATTGAGACGAGTGCGTACCTTATCTGCTACAAGGAAATCGTCTGAAATGTTCGTTACTCGAATCGATCGGACATCTAATACACTGCACGCAGAGAAAAATATTTGTCGATTTTGTTGGAATACGAATGTCTATTTTTGTTCCAACAATTTATTTGATTGTAATTTCAAATCCAAAAATACCGTCTTTTGCTCCAAACATACAAAGAAACAACTTGCAAAATTCCGCAATATTGTAAAAATCATTGTGCCGGAATATCTCAACCATCAAAACCCAAAGAAGAATGAGAAATGAGAAGAAGAAAGAAATAAAAACATGAATCTTATGTTGTACCATAACCACGGCGTCGAATACCGAGAGAAGAGAATACAAATTTCGAAGAAAAGAGAATAATATTGTCCAGTTGACAAAAACTATTGTTGGATATGACAAAAAGAATTGTTGTAATTGACAAAAACGATTGTTGGACACACAATACTACATACGGAATCTAACAATATCTTTACAATACATATTTTGCTCTTCGAATATTGTTGGATCAATCACTTTTTTCTCTGCGTGTTGTGTCTTCCATCTATCACAACATGATCTGGTTCCTGTTTTTCCCATCTGGGACATCCTGTGGCCTTGTGTATGTCGAGGTGTTGGTGCTGCTCACTACTATGTGTTTTGTCGCTGTAATCGATTAGCCTCATTCTGATGTCGGATGGTAACTCATGAAGGCTGAACTTGCCGGCCGTGCGACCAAAGATATTTTTCCTCCAAATGTTAGATAAATCTTAATGTTATGGCCAGAGCAGCGGCCATATGCTCTCTCTATATCTTTAGGCTGCTCATATTTCTCTTCGGTCGGGGCATAGACGCATATGAGATTTATTCACCAATGCGCAAGGATTTTTTAAGTGCAGATTCGCATGAAATTCGTCAAAATTAGACGGAATGCTATTTGAGCCTCCCAGTGCACACATCGATTAACTTCAAAAAACGAAAAGTTAAAAAAAGCGATGATGAAATGTATGCTTGCCATTGTAAGTATATTTGTCATTGTTTATTTGTAATATAAATGTGCTAATCTTTATTATTCAGGAATGTTATTATACCCTCAGCCTTTAGGCTAAAGAGGGTATTTACACTTTGATACGACCAAAAATGTGCCTCATTGAAATGTCCGTCCGTCTGTCTGTCTGGCTGGCTGGTGCGCACGATAACTCTCGAACGGATCAATCGATTCGGTTCAAATTTTGGGTATTTATATATTTTGTCCAGATTCGATTTAAGTTCGAAGATGGGCCATATAGGTCCACTCCTTTAGGTACCTCCCCCACAAATGTTCAAAAATTGTCGCAAAATTTGTGCGCACGATAACTCTTGTAGGGAATAACCGATTTGATCCATACTTTGCACATCGTGTAATTTCTACCATACTTAGATGAGGTTCCAATATGGACTCAATCGGTCCACTCCTTCGGGTACCTCCCACACAAAATTTCGGAAAAGTTCAGTTTAGGAACTGGTCTCGAATCGCTTTGATTTTTGTTTACGCAAGTTGTATTCGCCGTCCTCTATTCGACGCTGTAAGTTTCATTAGGGGCAAGTCCATACTTCCTGAGAAAATAGCCTGAAAGTTACAAAAAACCCTATAACACTGTGTGTAGTGGTTGGAGCGCAAGAAAACTCTGGAACGGATATGCCGATTCGGTCCAAAATTTGGCTTTCGTAATATTTTGTCCAAACTTAGTTCAAGTTCAAAGATGGATTATATCGGTCCACTCCTTCTGGTACCTCCCCCACAAAAGTTCGAAAATGTTCGGAAAATTTGTGCGTACGATAACTCTTGAAGGGAGTAACCGATTTGGTCCATACTTTGCACATTATGAATTTTCTACCAGACTTAGATGAGGTTCCAATATGGACTCAATCGGTAAACTCCTTCTGGTACCTCCCACACAAAATTTCGGAAAAGTACAGTTTAGGATCTGCTCTCGAATCGCCTTGGTTTTTGTTGTAACATCTTGTATTCACTGTCCCCTATACGAAGGTACAAGTTTCCTCAGGGGCAAGTCCATACTTCCTGAAAAAATAGCCTGAAAGTTGAAAAACAAACCCTATGACACCATGTTTATGGGTGGAACCGCAAGATAATTCTCGAACGGATATGCCGATTCCGGCCAAAATTTGGCCTTCGTAATATTGTTTCCAAACATAGTTTAAGTTCGTAGATAAGCCATATCGGTCCACTCCTTCAGGTACTTACCCCACAAAAGTTCAAAAATATTCGGAAAAATTGTGCGCACGATAACTCTTGATGGGAGTGACCGATTTGGTCCATACTTTACACATTCTCATAATATCTACCAGATATAGATCAGGTTCGAATATAGACTATATTTGTCCACTCCATCCCGTACCTCCCACACAAAATTTTGGATAAGTTCACTTTAAGACCTGCTATTGAATCACTTTGATTTTTGTTGAAGCAATTACGACGCTGCCTCAATTACGATGGTAAAAGTTGTTTCAGGGGCAAGTCCATACTTCTTGAGAAAACAGCCCGAAGGGTGTAAAAACCCCCTATAGCACCCCCATGGTCTATGTTACCTTTTCAACAACATTTTTGAACTTTAATCCTAATCAACATTTTTGTCGGTTCATACGAGACCAAAATTTTGAAACCCCCTAAATACATAAGTTTTCTGTGAAAAAAGTGTTTCATTTTGCACAGGCTGAGGGTATATCTCTGTCGGCAAAACCGACTGATTCTTTTTTACTTGTTTTTAATATAAAAAGTTATGACTATATCAAGATCTTTGACACTTAAATTTGAGATTTTTCGAAAGGTGGAGTTAAACGACTGAACGACTCATTTCATAGGGTTCTTTTTATTAGGGTTGGGCGTCGAGATAGAAGCCAGATTTTTGTCGTTCCCATGGGTAAACCTGCGGCACATGTTAGCTCGCTACCATTAATGGATATTAAAGGCAGTTCCTCAGGTGATACCACGGAGAGGTCAGTATCCACTTGAGATAAAAGATGAATCAAAATAACTCCTGGGCTTGCTATGTTAAGGCCGGTCAATACCGTTGTTTGGTATCTTCAATCTACTACGTCGGGTAGCTCCTACACACAATTGCTAAATGTGCGAGTAGTTAATGTTTAGATGTTTTTTGGAAACGCTCATGGCCCTATGGGCTAGGTTACTGTCATAAATAAATTAAATTGAAATTGAAATGTTCTCACTAGTGCAGTTTAAGAGCCGTTGGAGTATTAGATAAACATTTTTACAGCAAATAATTTTTGCGGTCCTTATTACGGTGGTATCATTTTTTCGTGGCAAGTCTATGCCTCCAGTGACCACTACCCCAAAGGTCTAAATAGCTTTGGCTACATCTAAAAAAGGTTTAGCCACAGTCCCTCCAAATTAGCTATCGTTTGATCCATATGGGTTATCTATGTTTTGATGTAGTCCCCATATAAAGTTACCTATTAATTTGACATATTTTAAGGATTTAAGCCTAATTTTCTTCTGTTTTAGTTATTAAAGCTGTTAGGCACATTCAAATTGGCTGTAATTTTGCATCCGTCTGATAAGCTCTGTTCGAGTTGGACAAAGCTGCCAGAGGTCATATCTCTGTCGCAATAGCCGATTGGTACTTTTTAAAACATTTTTATGTTTTAGAAACATTTTATGGTTTTAATCTGTTGTCGGAGTATATATTCTACGGTGAAAGTCTGAATTTGTCCACATAGCTTAGCAAGATGCTATTGTCTGCTCGACTGTATTGCGTGATCTTTTCAACAATCCCCTATACATTATACAAAAAATCGAACTCCAAATGCAGTAAAAACCATATTTGAAAAAGATGTCTCTCCTTGGCGCAAAACAGGTAGAGGGGGTGGTCCGGATACAGCATTCACACTATATCGAGTGCCTGAGTGATTGCACCAGTGTGAATTCAATGCAACCTGATTGGGCCGTTGATCTTGAGATTTACAAATGTTCCCTCTAGATCCATTCATGCTGATGCCGATCAAATGATAATCACATCTCACTTAAATGCATATACATGCCTGCCGATTTAAATGTAGCTCACAATAATGTATCACTAAATTAAAACTCTTTTCAGATGTGAGGTAAGGCATATTATTGTGTTTGTTTACTACCCTCATTGTTTTGTTTGTTTTTAATGACCATTTTTTGTCTTGGAATATAAAAAGTCGATCAAGTTTTGGATTTTTCTGAAAAAAAAAAAACACAATGTTCCACAATAAAAGGCCAACAAACAAACACAGGACGACTTAAATTCAATAAATTAACAAAACATGTGAAGAAGCAGAAAATAAATAAACCAAATTGGATTTAACAGTTTGAGGTCCATGATGGAATAATTCATAATTTTAAAGCCAATCGAATCTTGGCTAATGGAAGTACTAGAAAGTTAAATATTTTTCGAAAAAAACTACACTTTGATTTTTTGCATATTAACCCTTAAGTTAATCGACTGCACGGTCTGGCATGTTTTTTGTTTCATTTTAACTTTAATCATCATCATTCTTATTCTCATTATCATTCTGCAAAGTTTAACACATTGTACTAAGGGTTACTAGAGTTGAAAATCAACAGTTTTGTGCTAATTTACTTTCTGAATCCATACTGGAACATAGTACTTTACGTTAACAAGACTGTACATCGAGTATTTAGAATAAAACATATGCTTTTTTTCTCCCCCGTGTTCTCTCTATCGGACGTAACTGTACTAGAGTCAGTTAATTCCCGTTCGACTCTCCGAAATTACCATCTACGTCGAAACTGTAGCGCCAGGTAAAGGTAACGAATTACATAAGCGATGCATGAGGTAGTACTATCACAAACAAAAGGCGCTGAGCTCTTTAGTTTACTCGAGTACTAACGACCTAATAAAATCACCACTTTGAAAATAAATTAGAAAAGAAGATCTAATAAAAATTCGTCCATCGTTATGTAATTTTTAAACTAACACTGTAAGCGTCTTATCCCATTAGTTTCCGATGCGAAAATTAATTAAACCCATTTTACACATTATTGATTCGGCCAATTGAATCAATAATTTATATAAAACCTTCAAAATTCCGAAAATCGGGCGGTACCATTATATGGGGACCATATCAAAACGTGGACCCAATTCAAAAAAAATTTTGCAAGAAGGTTTTCTAACACTATGAAATAACCAAATTTCAGCCAATTTCATTAAAAAATGTGGTCAAGACCTAAATGCCAGAAATCAGGGGGTACCGTTCTATGGGGGCTATACCTAAAGTTGGACCTATGTTGAATTTTTTTGCTCCTTTTTTTGTGTTGCTAAACTAGCCTTTACTGAAAATTTCGTATTGATAACTGAACAGGAAGTATTTTTGGATTGTAGGATTACTTGCTTAGCCACAGAAATGAACTGGTAAAATTTTCTCTTCGATTGAACAATAAATCTTGCCTTAAGGGCAATTTCGTAAAAATTTAGCTTCGGCATGTGTTAACATATTCCGATTGTGCTCAAATTTTGGCAATATTAAAATCAAACAAAACTAAACACTTTAAGGGGTGTGCCGCATAAAAAATCCGACATCGATTTTTTAAAACCACTCTATGCAGAATTTCTGAATCTAGACACAGAGGAACCAAAACCAGATAGACGACTGAGTCTTACATCATTTAACTCGAACGTACAGTCAATACAATAACACTGTGAGACAAAAAAAATGACAAGGAAGACTGAAAGCTAAAAATATGAATGTAGAGCTAAAAATATGAGACTCGTGTATCGGTGTTTTTAATGTTTTCATCGGGAAGTAACCAAAGTAGGCGGGGCAAGCTCCGCTAATTTCAAGTTTTTTTGAAATATTCGAGTTAAGATATCTTGAAACCCTTGCATTTTAGATATACAGTGTCTTTGGCAACTTTATTGAGGAGGATGTGGGGAATATTTTTGTTAAAAGTGTTAAACATCATGCGGTTCGTCAAAACGTTCTTTTTGTTCCTTTTTTCGAAAGCTGTTGAAAAATCCCTATAAAATTTGATCATATAAAACCCAAATATAATTTTGTTGAGTTTTATATGATCAAATGTTCGTCATATATGTTAATATAGGTTTCAGAATGCAACAATTCTGTATATCTTATCTAATGTTAAAGTCGGACTTCATCTGAGTTTGTTCAAAATAGTCACACAAAACATAACATTAGAGGATGACGTCAAAGACAAAAATATTATTCGTCAAATTTCTTTATATCATATCCAAAGAAATTAATGGTCTGTTTCACTAAGACGATTCGAATGCAAATTCGTTCGAACTACTACAAAACTTCAGTTTTTTTTAATATTTGAATTGTTTTTTATTTTCAATCAAACAAGCATTTCCTACAACAACAGGATTTTGGTAGTAATTCGAACAAATTTGAATTCGATTTGTCTTAGAGTAACAGGCTATAAGGCTTCATTTACAGCCTGTTCATGTATGTCGACCGAAAGGTTTCTTGCGCTTCGGAAGTGGAAAAAAATCATTTTCTGTTCATGTAAACACCTTCGAAACGAAAATCTATGCGACCGACAAGCCATACGAAATAACACGTAAACGTACACTTTTCCATTAAATTTGGGTTTATGTATTTCGAAAGGACTGTCTCTTATAGAAAGAGAATGTCAAAATCACTCACTTGCTTTGTAGCTGCCGACTAAAACGTAAACTAGCGAATAACACCGAAAATCTTAAAACAAATTCTTGAAACAAAATAAAAATTTTACAGACACGTTATAATGGCGGTTTCATTCATTATTTTGAAGAAATCAATTAAATAAAATAATTCAAAATACCGACACATTTTATTTTTTAAACAAAATAAATCACACATATTCCCATATTTGTATGTATATGTGAATTTTGTTTTCATTTCTCATTTGGCTCTCATTTATGGAACATAGTTGTACAAATGTACATTCAAATTAGTAGTATTTCGCATAGGATACGTAACGGCAGTCGCACGATAGTTTGCGAAATACATGAACGCATTTTTAGACGGAAGTGAGTGACTGCTTTCCTTTCGTACAGGTTTCCGTGCGACATACATGAACAGGTAGTAACATTATATATCATGAAAATATAAGTATCAATTTTGCTGAAAAAAAAAACAAGAAAATATTTCCCAATTTTTTTGATAAAATTTTGTACTTCTTTTTTCGAGTTGATACATGAAAGTAATATGAAACTTGGTTCTAGGTGAGAAGTGTCAGAAGAAAAAAAAATTCTACACAAAATTTCACTTGAGTTTAAGAATAAAATATATATCTAGCTATGATATTTTCTTTTGAAAATTAGATTACAAACTTATATATTTTAGGATGAAATTAATTATTTTAATTATGGACTGTTCATTTTACATAATTCCATACTGGGTCAAAATATAACAAAGTCGTTCAGTTTTTAGGATATCGTTTAAAGAAGAAATTTTCCAAATCAAATTTCACTATGAGTCTCTGCACAAAAGAAATATGTAACCATAACATATAAAATTCTGAATATCCCTTGTTTTTGATATATAGCTTGAGGTTAATTTTACGATTTTTATACAGATTGTCGTTATCATTGAACACCAAAGATGCTTCATTGATGTTTCTTCGTCACGAACTCGCTCAGAAGATGCTGTGCGCTCCATATAAAGAGTTCTCTAAATAATTATGGTGAATACATAGTTGAAAAATACAGAAAATCCCGATCGGACTTTGTGAAATTGCCTATTTTTAGTATTTTAAAGGAAAATTACGTAATCAGGATAAGACACGCGTTTCTTATATTATATGGAAAATGCAATACCTGCCTTGCGGAATTTTACGGAGTTCACACCTGAAATCAAAAATCTAGCTACAGTGTCAGGTCACACAATTAGCACACCCACTACTATAATTTATGTTGGCTAAAAAGACCTTCAAAATAAGTTGTATTTAATAAAGTATTTGTATAAATTCATTCTCAGTAGCGTGCCTAAAAACCACAACGCAATATAGAAACTGAAACATAGCTGTTAATTTGTATAACCCCAAAAAATATAAACAATGTCCTAGAATCACAGGACACATAATTAGCACACCTTCAAAAAATAACTTATTTTGTGAATATTTTCAATATTTATGTCCATATTTAGTTGTATATCCCTTCCGTTTGCGAATAAATTCCAGTTTGCTTTTTATTTTATAATGTTATAGGGAATTATATGGGCTACACGTTGAGGTCCAAGGACTGATGGAAATTTTTGATTTTTTATTGTTTTTATCAATCTTTCCACATGTAAACAAATCAATTGAGGCAAGCAGTTCATAGTGATCTATGAAAAACATCAAAATCTAGTGAGGTGTCGTCACCAACAGTGTAAATCAGTAGAGTCTCTTGGACCCAACAATTGTCATTAGAAAAACAGTAATATGATGCTTTAATCTATTGATTTTGTAAATTCGGATCCATCTGAACTGAATTTTAACGATATGTCTTGCTGAATACCACGAAAAATCTACATTCATCTCTATGGGACCTACGTCCATTTCAATAACATTCAAAACATAAGGAGAATGGGAGGTAATTTAAAGATGCAGCAAGATAATACTTTTCTCGGAGCTCAAAGCAATTAAATTTGAAATCATTATTACCGAACTCATTTACCTTGAACGGTATATGTCAATTTTTATCCTTTTTAACTAACATCAGAAAACCTCAAAATACTCTTTGGATAGAACGAGGTTGTACTACTAAACATGCCCACATATATGGTGTTCATCTAGTGCTTGACTGGCAGTTATGTAATGATAGGACCTTGGTGTTACTTGGACGTGAAATAGTGAATTACAAATGGTGTTATAAGTTGATCCTTCTTCCCATAGGGTGCCTTTTAGTGATTTTCTTTCTATAAGGACCATCCAGATCGACCTTAACACATTCTTCATTAAATTTTCGGTTAACGGTTAACAATTGCAATAATTTCAGATCCAACTGTACCTTTATTTTTAAAGTTTTGGCAACTTTCTGAAGATTAAGTGTACAATACTAAATATTGCTCATTATATATTTTGAAATTTTAAGGTGATAAATTATTTTTTCTTTCTAATAATGATTTGTTCAATACGCCATCAATAATAACTAATTTCTATATAAATTCATTTTTATGTGTTAACTGATTTAAATTAAAAAATCTTAGGGTGCGCTAATTATATGTCCTCTTAAAATTTGAGTGTCTTCATAAAAACTTTTATTTTGAAACAATCGCGGATGTTACTATTTACATTTATTATTGAATTTGCTTTCTTACATCACAAAGAAGGATATTTTATCCGAAAATGTTTCCATTTACCCCAACTAAAATTTTAGCTGGCTGAAATAATTTTGCACCAAGGGGGTGTGCAAATTTAGTGACCAACACTGTACTAACTACTAAGTGGCTGTATCAATATCAGCGTCAGCGTTGAAACATTTATCTAAACTTTAAATAGTTTTCAGACAAATATCACCAAGGGATGATTATTGCCACAAACAGTCTGCTGTGGACCTTAATCAAAGAGTGATTAGGAACCAACCATAATACTACCGAGGGCGGCTACTGGGCTAGACCAAGAGCTGTAACGAAAATAGGAAACATCTAAAATATGTTCTTGCACTATAAGATAATCAATATTTCCGATAAAGTTAAATACAGTAGAATCGCGATAATTCGTACCTAGATGAATCGAAAATCTCGATAATAAGTTGTTGGTCCCTTGAAGCCATTTCCTTCGCATTTTAATCCGGTCCCGTAGATTACGAATTATCGAGACACTCCTGTATTTGGGAGCAAATGTCAACTGGAAATCCTTGTTATACAGATGGCTCGGCACCGCGGTCTGGGAATTAATGTCTAGTTTGAATGATTGGTGTTCTGTACTAGAATATAATGGATATTAGCAAAATCCCGCTACTTCGTATGCGGAAAGGGAATAATATACAAATTAACAAAACATATTTAATATAAAAATGGTGAACTCTGAAAATTTTGATGTACTAAAACCAATTTTAATTGATATTTAATTTAATTTAAGTACTGTTCATATACATTATGTTCGAATTTCCAAAAAACACCTTCAGGCACCCCTAAACATCAACTTTTAAATTTAAGTCCACGTTTTATTAGAATGGAAAATTTTATCCACATTTTCCAACCGAAGTAGCTGTAATTTCGGAATTGGTGATAATAAAATGTAGAAATCGTTTATCCAAAAACTTTTTTTAATGCTCATGCCTTGACATGACCCCTATATAACAGTTAGTTTTTTGAAATGTTCAAATTTAGGCATTTTTGTTCTCAGGTGGTAAAAACTTTCTTGTAAAACAATAGTCGCATATATCTACATTTTCAAATGTATTCTCTAAAACGTTAAAAAAAAACAATTTTGTTCATCGTATCTCTGCATTAGCATGAAAGCAATAATACACTATTCAGTATAATTTTTACATGTAGAAACATTTCATACATTTTAAAGGCAGATTTTCATTAACATTCTGATTCAATCTCAACAGTAATCCTCATAACAGAATTCATTTATCGGTTCACTCAATACCAGTGCTTCAATATTTAGTATTATTTAATACTTCTACTACACTTATTGCACTACCAGTGAACCTGACAAATAAATAATAAATCAGAATTCTACTTCTATTCCTCTGCCCAATACCAAATTTATTGCACTTTCGTACTTTTCGCACACTAATTATATAATTCCAGCTTTACCCAACATTAAATTTAGTACCATTTTGTTCTTTTCGTATTTAAAATAAAAACTCAATAATTCAGTCCTTAGCGACATCCTACTAACAGAATTTGTATGCATTTCAAAAACGCCTTATACAAACACCAACATAGACCCAAATACCATTTTTGATGAATTTAAAATATGAATTTGTAAGAACTGATCAAATGTTCGTAGTTGATTTTAAAAATTAATTGTAAAACAATAATCATAACCATATTTTTGGGTATATATTGTCGGTGTCATGCTTAAGTGTTCCATACGCCATTTTTGACATTTTGAGATAAAGGTACCTTACAAGGTTTTGAACCATGCTCTTTCTGATTTTTTGGTCGGTTTTTCCCTATCTCTTATAACTTCTGAGATATTCAGATGCCAATTTGTTCCATATACCCTTTCTGACCCTAAAAATCTTGTCGTTTTGTTCCATATCCATAAAGCCTGGCGTATGGAACAAAACAACTTTGAACTTTTTAGTTCCATATTCATGTCGTTTGCCGTATGCAACAAAAAGAGACAAAAACGAATTGTTCCGCACCAAAGATGATGGCGTTTGGAACAAAAAATTGGCTATTTTTGCCAAGTTACGAATAATGTGGCTTATGTAACAAATTGTTTTAAAGGACTTGGTTTAAAAACTGAAGAATAATAGTTTCTAAATCTAAATATTTTTGAATATTGCATTGTTATATGAAAACGAAAATTTATCAATCGTTTAAACAAAAAATCCCTAGTTTAAAGACAAAATTTTGATGTAAGTCCACAAAAATATACGCAAAAACATTCATTTGACTTGAAGCTAGTGTGGACACCGACTACAAAAATGGTATTATAAGAAAAGCGCGTTTAAATGTTTTATGTTACCTTATAAATGCAAAAAACAATCCGTTTTGTCCGATCGAAATTTTTACAACAAAAAAATAGTGATAAGTGGAGGCAATACCTTAAATAAATGTTAAGGAAACCTATAATAATGGTCCTTACTGTATTTATATGAGAAAAATAAATGTTTCATTTAAAGTCCTGATTTTTCAACTCCACAGTAGCACTTCATATAAGGAAGGTGGAACACGATTGATAAAAAGTGTTTTGGTTGAAATGTGACAAAACGTGTTCCATGTGACACAAACTGCCAAAAACATGAAAAAAAGATTCCATGGAACATTTCAGCAACTTTTGCAATTATAAAAATTGGCCATAACTTCTAGACTATCACAGATATCTGACTAAAATAAACTACTGATATATTCTATGAGTTTAGTTAAGTAGAATTGAGCTCTTAAAATATTGGATTATTGCACCATTTTTATCCTGTATGGCCTTAAACATTAACTTGAGTTTTTCTCGAATCAGGCAAATGGCGTATGGAACACTTAAGCATGACACCGACGATATGCAAAGGAATTTTTAACAAGAACCAAACTGAATTCAATGGAGACAAGCAATATATATATAACTAGCAAAATGCCCGCTACTTCGTATGCGGAAAGGGAATAATATACAAATAAACAATGATGAAAATGAAAATGGTGGACACTGAAAATTTTAATGTACTATTTCAATTGGTATTTAATTTAATTACTGTTCCTATATAACAGTTAATTATTTGAAACATTTTAATTTAGTCCTTTTTGTTATCAGGGGGTAAAAACCTTCCTGTAAGACAGTAGTCGCATAGATCTACGTTTTCAAATGTACTGTTTAAAACTTTCAGAATAAAGAACCAGTAAGGAAAGGATCAAAGTCGGGCCGGGCCGAATATGTGGTACCCTACATCACCACGACTTCAATATAATTTGGCGAAATCTTTTCTAGACCAAATTGAGTCACATTTTCCAAATTTCATCAGAATGTCTATCCAATTTCTTTTGGTGCGTCAAACTCAAAAATCGTGCGAACATACATATATGGGAGCTATATCCAAATCTGAACCGTTTTGAAAATACTTTGGCCAATTTATTTCTAGTCCAACTCCTACATACATTTAAATTTTTATCAAAATTGGACATACATAGAGAAATTGGGGTACTTAATACCTAAAATCGTGCGAAAATTTATATGGGAGCTATAACCACATCTGAACCGATTTCAATATAATTTGGCAAACTTTTTTTATATATGGGGGCTATATCCAAATCTGAACCGATTTCAATACAATTTTACAAACATTTTTCTAGTCCGAATGCGTCGATATTTTCCCAATTGCATCAAAATCGGAAAGAATTTGCGTGTTTGGTGCACCAAATAGCTCAAATCGGCCGAAAATATATATGGGGGCTATATCCAAATCTGAACCTAATTTTACCAAATAAATAGCGTTCGTCCTTGGGCCAAAAAACATATTTTCCAAAATTTTCATGCGATTCGGACAAAAAATCCCTGTACGTATTTGTTGGTTTTGTTTACAAAAATACATGAACAGACGGACATGCGTAAATCTACTCAGAAAGTTATTCTATGTATATCCCTAAAAGGAACTATACGTCTATCTCTTTTCCTTTTCCATGTTACAAGCTAATGCACAAAGACATAATACCCTTTACAACAGTGTGGAGTAGGATATAAAAAAACAAAACAAACAACATAAATACGAATTTCCAAAACTATCCCAATCCTATATTCCAACAGTAATCATAATTCCAAATTTCAAGATTCCAGCTGTATCCGTTTACCCAAATCCATATTGTGCCATTTTTAGTATCATTTATTATTTTTCGTACCAATAAGTACGAATTTTCAAAACCTCCTCAATCCTACATTTCAACAGTATTCTTAATTCCAAATTTTAGGATTCTAGCTAGAACCGTTAAAAATTTACAACAGATACAACATTTAGTAACTTTTCGTACACTTATAGTTGGAATTTCCAAAAACCGTTTGGTACATCTTTCTAACTCTCCATCAGTAACCATCATTCCAAATTTCAGAATTCTAGCTCTTCCCGTTTGTCGAATACAATGGGTACCATATTTAGTTCCCTTTAATACTTTTCGTACCCTTCTAGGTCGAATTGCCAAAAACCCGGCCTTATCCCACCCCTACACACCGACAGCAACCCACAGTCAAAATTTTAGATATATATATTGAGCTTTGTGCAGAAATTTTAAAAGTTTAATAGATTTGATTTTTAAAACAGTTTTATTGATTTGTTGACATCCTTAACGAATTTTCACATTTTTTATTAAAAATATATTTAAATATAACTAAATTTTCCCATTTTAATTTTTGAGGATTTTATAAAATAGATTTGACGAAGAAGGGGGCTTTGGCGTGTGCGTCAAACACGTGTGTTTCTTGTTTTGTTGTTGTTAACCAACGTAGCAAGCAAAGAGGAAAAGAAAAAAAATGGCATGAATTATCTTGTTTTTTTTCAGTTTTTAAATACCATCGTAGAGTAAAGAAGGTAAAGTGAGTGAATAAATCAGTTTTTTGTGTTTTCTTAAAGAAATTGCGCTTTTTAGTAAATTAAATGCCAATACATTTTATAATTGAATCGAAAAGGTGAATGGAATTATTTTATTGGACAAGGAAGAAATCGTATTTTATATTGGTAATTACATACACACATATGTATATTTGAAATATGGTACATCCACATTTATTTATTACATTACATAATCATTTGATTCCAGATGCCGATTCCCCACTGATGATTTCAACTTTGAGGAAAATGTGTTTTATTTCACAACTAAGGGGAAGCGTTTAACGAAGCTTCTATATATTTTTTTTCTTTTTAAAAGTGTAACTATTTACAAATTATTTCATTCAGTTTTTCTGTTATTAAAGTGTGTTATGCAGCGATATGCGATGTGCGCTTACTGAGAGCAAGTGAGCATACATTTCTATGCATTTTACATTGAAGTTTTCGCTCACATGCTCTCAGTAAGCGCACATCGCCCATCGCTGGTGTTATGTATTTCCTTGAAATTTTGTATGTACCTATGTGCCTTTCAATAAGCAACCACCATTTGTGTGTATATGATAGAGATAGCCAGTGAGCTCTTACTGAGAGCAAATGAGCATACATTTCAATGTGTTTTACACTGAAATTTACGCTCCCTTGCTCTCAGTAAGCGCCCACTGGTGCGTGTGTCTTTTTTTTGTGCTTTTGGGTTTGTATTTGTTTGTACCCAAACATATAATTTATTTGCACCCAAACATATAATTTCTTTGCACCCAAACATATATTTGTTTGCAGGACCCAAACATATGTTATGTTTGGGACAGCTTGCAAACAAATATATGTTTGCTGCAAAATATGTTTGAACATATGTTAGAGAGGCCTTTTTATTGTGTGTATAAGTTTCAAAAATTACATCCATATATCCATTATGTCCCAATTGCGATATTCATTTACAGCATTATCTGTACTCCTAAAAACAATTATAGCAGTATTTAGTTCTTTTCGTATACATAAGTACGAATTTCCAAAGTATCTCATCCCTACACACCAACAGCGACTGTAATTTCAAATTTCAGAATTCCACCTCTATTCATATACCAAATTTAGTTTACATTTCGTACGAAAGTACGCATTTGAATAACTATCTCAACCGTCCACTCCAACCGTAATCTTAATTCTATATTTTAGGATTTTAGCTCGATGAGTTCACCAAATCTAAATTGTATCACATTCAGTACCATATAGTACTTTTCGTAAACATAGTACGAATTTCCAAAACTATCTAAACCCTCCACTCAAAAGGCAATCTTAATTCCGACTTACAGGATTCCACCTATATCCGTTCACCCATATCCAAATTGTACCAAATTTAGTATCAGTTAGTACTTTTCGTACACATAAGAGCGAATTTCTGAAATCTGTCTCAATTCTCCATGCAATAGTAATCATATGTCCAAATTTCACGATTCCAGCTCTATCCATTCACCAAAATCCAAATTGTACCAAATTTAGTACCAGTTTGTACCAGGGTTCGGAAACAAACAGTACCTTAACATAAGTACCGTACATGTTACACAAAGACTAACATATTTATAAAGTTTATGTTCAATTACACAAACTTTAAAAATCCATTTTAGCGTTTGTCTACATGTACCCAACGAGAAACGAAAAGTTCGTCAAACACACATATTTTGTACGCAACCATCATCGTAAACCGAACTGGTTGCGTACAGAATTGCGTGCATTAAAAAACCACGTAGTGTACATCATAATGTACCTTTAGAAAGAAAATGGTGGTAGGGTACACTTACATTTGTTTGGTTAATAAAGTATTCGAAAATATTAAGTTAAATTTTTTGGAGTAAATACAAATGAAATATAAGTAAATATAAATGAATATGTATCTTCAATTATTTAGGACTATAAATGCCATTATTAAATGTCATAAATACATATGCAAGAAGTGAGTAATGCCTAAACAAAACGCTCATACCAAATATCTAAAATCATTTTGCCAAAGAGTTGCTACTGGGCTGTAGGTGATGGAGGCGTTGTTTTTTTTTTTTTTTTTTTTTGAAGATTTGAACTTTTTGGTTACGAAAAATATTAAAAATTGTATCATTTGTATTGTGAAAACAGGTGGTTCATTTTCAATATTTATTTTAGCAAAGGTACTTAAGGACTGATACCTTGCGGTGAATGCAACATCCGTTCTTTGGGTCTGCTTTATTTTTATAGTTTATTTACATCTAGAATTATCGGAATTTTTGGTATAGAAAAGTGAGAAAGTCAGAACTAGGTGGAAATATTATTCCTCATAAAGTATCTGTCAATTTTTTTTTTGACATCATAAAAATAATGAGTTAAAAAAAATTGTAAACCACAATATTGTTTTTTTTCCTTACTTGTGTATTGTAATAAATTATGAATAACCATTCACATAAATGATCTAGTTTTTTAGTTTATTACACTCGTAGACTTATTGTATAATTTACGAAAAATTTCGCGAACACCCTTTGGAATTGCAGGTAGCTTCATATTTTTTGCAAACTTTATATGCAAAAGCATTTTTAAACGTTGAGTCAAAATGATTATAAAAATACCAAGGCCAAAAAATATTGTTCTTCGTGATAGTTCAGTACAAACGAATCAAATTAAATAGTGTGTAATTAACAAAATTGTGTCAACAATGTTTTAAATTGGCATTACGCAAATTTAGAGCGGCATTTGAAAAATGTGCATCACGATTTGTATGCGAACTATATTGATCAAAAGCGGGAAACGTAAAAGAAAAAGTGTCACCAAAGTATTATTAACACAGTGTGAATCCAAAAAAAAACATGGTGGAACTTTTTACAAACAACTGACGTCCTTTACATATGACCGAAGATAAAGCCTTTAGAGTTCTTATAAAACCTGTTTTAAGTGTACTCGGTATAACGGTAAATGAACGTGACGTAATGGAACGAATTATCGCTTTCCCAAAAAATATTAAAACGGAAATCTCAAACGATCTTAAAGGGATACATATTATTTTCCCTTAAGATGGATGTCGCAATAAGGCTGGACTTAAATATGATGGCTATTAATGTACAATACATTAAACATGGTAAAATCGTTGTTAAAACATTGGCTATAAAGGAACTTAGATCAAGTCACACTTCTGAATATTTAAAAACAGTTATATTGGATGTTCTAAAGGAATATGATGTTGATATACGTAATATTTTAACGATTACAACCGATAACGGATCAAATATGCTCAAAACTGTACGAATCCTGAAATCTGAAATGCAATTGTCGATAAATAATGATGCTGTGGATTTCGAAGAAGATGACGATGATATCGATTGCCGAATAGCTATTGACACAATTGAATCAATTGATTTTAACATCTCATCGAACACAATTGCTAGCATTCGTTGTGATGCTCATACTCTCCAACTGTGTGTAAACGATGTTCTGAGACAGCCGGCAATAAAATACAATGTCTATAAGATACGATTCGTGGTAAAAAAAAAAACATAGAAGTAAAACGATTTTAAATTTTCTAAGAAGTGAACCCGTTGGAATTCAACATACAAAATGATTGTAAGATTCCTGGGAATGAGGGAAATTATAAATACACTAAGCACGGATTATCCTGATTTATTTCTTGAATCTGAAGAATGGTATTTATAATATATTTAATATATTCGTTAAGTTTTTATAAAATAAATGTTTTCATATTACTGTAGTGGGATTCTGTAACTCATTTTTGCTGTTACCGACAAAAATCGGTAAAATTAAATCGCAAAATTGTGACATAATGACAAGTTGGCATCACTGTTTGTGTCGGTAGAGGCTAGCGACTACTTTTTATTCATCGTTAACTTACCGAAAAATTTCGTTAATTAATTACCGACAATTATCGATAACAGCAAAAATGAGTTTCAGAATCCCACTACTGGATAAAAAATGAATGTAGCTACTTTTGTATTTTATTTATACGATATTCACTCTTATTTTTATGTTTGTATTTTTCCTCATACCATTCATATTTAATATACATATCTTTATAAACACCACTCAGGTGTACACAACCTCTATTTGTTTTTTAGGGTACATAATGATGTATGCTACGTGGTTTTTTAATGTACACGCAACCTTTATAACGTTCGTACCCAACCATTTCGGTTGGGTACGTGGTTGTTATTTTACAATGGTGGTTGCGTACCCAACATGTATGCTACGATTGTCGTCGGGTAAACATACAAACACGCTAAAAAAAGTTTATGTACATGTACGATACCTTATAGTAGTGTAACTTTTCATGCCAGGTACGGTACAAAACGTTATGGTACGGTACCCTAATGTATGTTTTCGAACGCTGCACAGTGGATCCACCCATTGGCCAAAAATAAAAAAATGAATGTCAAAATTTTGGTACAACACCTGGCAACTCTGACAGCTATGACATGGACCTTTTTAAAAATATATTAGTTTTTGTTTCATCCGAACGCGATCTTCTTAAGAATAGCTTCAAAATCCGGAATATTTGACTAATATTTTTTGTTGTGAGTACAACATATATTTTAAGTGCAAGTAAATACATATATTCAAAATATCGTGAAACTAATACGTATAGCAAAATATTATAGTGGATTTTGAAGGAGGAGGTATTAGCTTAATTGTCATTAAAAAATAGTGTTTTAGTGTGTTGCGGAATTCTAGTTAGCTGCATATTTTCTTAGTGTATTTTGTAATGCCAATTCGATCATATACTTAAATTTGACCTAAGGTTTTAGTCATGATGCCCACCAGTGCCCACCTCGGGAATAATTTTCCAAACTAGGTCATGGGTTTAAGATTATTCAGTTTTAAAATCAGCTGCCATCTAGTGCCAGACTATAAATGGTGGGTTGCTGACTAAAGCTGCCCTAGATTAGGGTTTCTATGTATATATTAGCGTATAACTCTGTTATCTGAACACGTACATTAAAATAATTGGTATCAGTGGCAAGATGAAGATATCTTCTTCCAACTTTGTCTTACGTTGGCGGTACGTGCCTTCCAGGAAGAACGTTATAAGATCTATATTAAAAATTTTACAAATTTTCAGACAAAAATGTTGATTTTTTTTAATCCGCTAAATTGGTTGGATTTTATGTTGTTACGGAGATTGTTTTGTTTCCCCAAGACTACTTTTGCATCATATGATAGTCGAGGCCTTTGTTCATGTCATTTTGTATTAACAGCATAAAACAATTCTTTCCGTGTACCCTCTCCAGAGGGGAAAGCGGGGAGAATGTTACGCTCGTGGTTTCTTAAAACACTCTTCGCAGCAGCACAAAGCTGTAACCGGCGCATTGGCTTGATTTTTACACTCTAAATTTTTTTGGCCACTTTCTCCATACAAGTGGATCCACTGTGCGCTGGTTTGTACATTCCAACAGTAATTTTGATTCCAAATTTCAGGTTTCCAACTCTATCCGTTCACCCAAATTCAAATTGTACCAAATTTAGTACCGTTCAGTACGTGTCTTACACGGAAGTACGAATTTTCACAAATTACCTGAATCCTATACTCCAACAGTAATCTGACTTCCAAATCGCAGACTTCCGTTCAACCAAATCCATATAGTACTAAATTTAGTACCCTTTTAGTACGAACTTCCAAAACTACCCCCTTATCTCAATCCTACACTTCAAGAGAGATCTTTATTGCAAATTTGAAGATTCTAACTCCATCCGTTCTCCGAAATCAAAATTGTACCAAATTTAGTACCATTTAGTAGTTTTCGTAAACATAAGTAAGAATTTCCAAAACCAGCTCCATACCCCAATCTTAAACTTCAACAGTAATCATTATTCCAAATATTAGGTTTCCAGCACTATACGTTCTCCCAAATCCAAATTGTACAAATTTAGTACCACTTATTAATTTTCGTACAAATAAGTACGAAATGCCAAAACAGTCTCCTCTTAATCCTCCATTCCAACAGTAATCGTAATTCAACTTTCAGGACTTCGACACTTCGACAGTAATCTAAATTCCCAATTTCGTGCACCCAAATCCAAATTGTACCAAATTTGGTACTCTTCGTACCCATAAGTACGAATTCTCTAAACTTCCTTAATCCTACAGGCCAACAGTAATCATAATTTCAAGATTTCAGCGCTATCTGTTAATCCAAATCCAAATTGTATGAAATTTAGTACCATTTAGTACTTTTCGTACCAACAAGTACGAATTTCCAAAACTACCTCAATCCTATACTCCAACAGTAATCTTACTTCCAAATCGCAGACTTCCGTTCAACCAAATCCATAAAGTACTAAATTTAGTACCCTTTTAGTACGAACTTTCAAAACTACCCCCTTATCTCAATCCTACACTTCAAGAGAGATCTTTATTGCAAATTTGAAGATTCTAACTCCATCCGTTCTCCGAAATCAAAATTGTACCAAATTTAGTACCATTTAGTAGTTTTCGTAAACATAAGTAAGAATTTCCAAAACCAGCTCCATACCCCAATCTTAAACTTCAACAGTAATCATTATTCCAAATATTAGGTTTCCAGCACTATCCGTTCTCCCAAATCCAAATTGTACCAAATTTAGTACCATTTATTAATTTTCGTACAAATAAGTACGAAATGCCAAAACAGTCTCCATATCTTAATCCTCCATTCCAACAGTAATCGTAATTCAACTTTCAGGACTCCTATCCATTCACCCAAATCTAAATTGTACCAAATTTACTACCCTTTAGTACATCTTCCTAAGTCTCAGTGGCTCTCATTCCAAATTTCAGAATTCTAGCTCTTCCCGTTTGCCTAATACAAAGGGTACCATATTTAGTACCTTTTAGTACTTGTCGTTCCCTTCTAGTTCGAATTTCAAAAAAACCATCCTTATCTCACCCCTAGACATCAACAACAACCACACTCAAAATTTCAAGCATCTAGCTTCAGACGTTTCGTCTGGGCGATGATCTGTCAGTCACTCAGTAACTCAGTCATCACTAAGCTCTTTTATATACACACTAGCAAAGTGCCCGCTACTTCGTATGCGGAAAGAATATAACAAACAAATAAACAATATTTAATATGTAAATGGCGAACACTGAAAATTTTGTTCCACTAATAACAATCTTAATCAATATACAATTTTTATTCATTCAATTTTTATTTATTCCATTTTCAAAAAAAAAAGATCAGCCGTATCTCATCCTTACACATCAACAGCGAGTCACATTTTTTGAAGCACTTTTATTAGGAGCTTTCTGTTATCAAAAAAATAAAACATTCTTGTAATCAAATAAACCCAAGTTCAATTTTAGTACCATTTAGTACTTTTTGTAGGAATACCTACTACCCAGCAAAATGTTTGTAGCCAAAGAAGTAGTTAAATCATGAGTGCAAGTGATTCCGGACTACATCTTTTTACGTGAAAGAAGTCATGATTTTTACAAGGGCATGGTGCAGTGAGGATACTGTCTACATTTTGCATTAGTTCTTTGTAGTGAATAAATCACAACAACATATGATTCAACTACTTCTTTGGCTACAAACAAAGATGTAGTTCGAAATCACTTTTATTATTTTTTGTATACAAATTACTTTTTATGGATGCAAACATATTGCTGTTATTATAATTAACAAGAAACAAATTAAGTTCTTTGTCTTTTTAAGTTTTTTTTTTGCAAAATTTTGAAATTTCTAAAATGTGAAAAATTTATGAAATGGATTCAAATCGGACATTGTCAAAATGTGAAGGACCGACTGCATTTTTCATGACTCTGCGTGGACTGCTTCAAAAAAAGCTATTCAATCACTACTTCACAAGGAACAACTTCAAATAAATTTTGCTGGGTATGTATTCCCAATACCATTTCAGCCATCAGCTAGTCGCATACAAAATTTCAGAAGTTGCTATAACAAAATGTTACCAGATTTAGTTTTTATACACCTGGGTATAACCTTAAAACAATACATTTTTATATTAACCATTTATTACAACCGCGAATCTCATATCCAGCTCAATCAGTATTTCTAAACACAATAATAGTAATTTAGTAAATTTCGTACACATATGTACCTATGTTACGTTTTCAACTACCACGTATCTCAACCCTATGCTTACATTAATACAAAATAATAACAGTAATCTCATATCCAAATCCAAACTTAGTACTATTTAGTACTCTTCGTATCCATAAGTTCGATTTTCCAAATCTATCTGAATCCTACACTTCGACAGTAATCTAAATTCCAAATTTCGTGCACCCAAATCCAAATTGTACCAAATTTAGTACTCTTCGTACCCATAAGTACGAATTCTCTAAACTTCCTCAATCCTACAGGCCAACAGTAATCATAATTTCAAGATTTCAGCGCTATCTGTTAATCCAAATCCAAATTGTATGAAATTTAGTACCATTAAGTACTTTTCGTACCAACAAGTACGAATTTCCAAAACTATCTCAATCCTACACTCCAACAGTAATCTTAATTCCAAATTTCAGGATTCCAGCTCTATCCGTTCGACCAAATCCAAATTGTACCAAATTTAGTACTATTAAGTACTTTCCGGACCCATAAGTATGAATTTCGATAACTACCCCCATATCGCAATCCTACACTCCAACAGTAATCTAAATTCCATATTTCAGGTTTCCAGCTCTATCTGTTCAACCAAATCCAAATTGTACCAAATTTAGCACCATTTAGTACTTTTCGTAAACATAAGTACTAAAACTACCCCATATATCAATTGTACACTTCAACAGTTATCTTAATTCCAAATTTCCAGCTCTATCCGTTCACCCAAATCCAAGTTGTACAAAATTTAGTACCATTTAGAACTTGTCGTACACATAAGTACGAATTTCGAAAACTACCCCAATATCACAATCCTATACTCCGTCAGTAATCTTAATTCCAAATTTCAGGTTTCCAGCTCTATCCTTTCACTCAAATCCAAATTGTACTAAATTTAGTACCATTTAGTACTTTTAGTACACATGAGTACAAACTTCACAAACCATTTCCTTTTATAAACACCACTTCCCAACCTTCATTTCCATACCAAATTCCAAGTTTCTAGCTAAATCCGTTCAAAGTATCAATTGGTACTAAATTTAGTACTTTTCGTACCCTTGAAGGTCGAATTTCCCATATTATTACCATATTTAGTACTTTTCGTACCCTTCTAGGTCGAATTTCCAAAATTTCCAGCCATATCTCACCCCTACATACCGACAGCAACCCACAGTCAAAATTTCAGCTTTCTAGCTTCAGCGGTTTCGTCTGGGCGATGATATACATGTCACTCACTCACTCACTCACTTATCACTAAGCTCTTTTATATATATAGATACTAGCAATGTACCCGCTTCTTCGTATGCGGAAATGATATACAAGCAAATAAACATTATTTAATATGGAAATAGCGAACACTGAAAATGTTATTGCACTAATACCAATTTTAATCAATATTAAATTTTATTTAACTAAGGGCTTTCTGTCCTCAGAAGGTAAAACATTCTTGTAAACAAAGAAACCCAAGACCAATGTTAGTGCTATTTAATACTTTTTGTAGCCTTATAGTAGATATATCCATACCAAATTTCAGAATTTATAAGCATCTCAAAAAAAACTTATATTATCGTGCATGCAATACCAAATTGTATCAAATGTAGTACTTTTCGTGCACCTGGGTATAACCATAAAAAAATACCTTCTTATATGAAACATTTATTTCAACTTCGAATCCCATTTTCAGCTCCATCAGTTCTTCCAAGCCCAATAATAGTAATTTACATATAAATACATAAGCATGAATTTCCGAAACCTCCTCCTAAAATTTCAAAAATTCGTGCTAACTCTTTTGTACAATAACAATTATATAAATTTCTGTGCGCTTTAGAACCTTTCGTACACATAAGTACGAATTTTCAAAACTTCCTCAATCCTACACTCCAACAGTAATCTTAATTTAAAATTTCCAGCTCTATCCGCTTGCCCAAATCCAAATTGTACCAAATTTAGTACCATTTAGCACTTTTCGAAAACATAAGTACGAATTGCTAAAACTACCCCATTCCTACTCTCCAAAAGTAATCTTTATTTCAAATTTCAGTATTCCAGCTCTATTCGGTCACCCAAATCAAAACTGTACTAAATTTAGTACCATTTATGACTTGTTGTACTAATAAATACGAATTTCCAAAACTTCCTTAATCCTATACACCAACAGTAATCTTAATTCCAAATTTAAGAATTCCAACTCTATCCGTTAACCCAATTCAAAATTGTGCCAAATTTAGTACCATTAAGTACTTTTCGTGTACACGAGTACACATTTACAAAACCACCTCCTCCCTATTTCTTAACTTTGATTTTCATTCCAAATTTCAAGCTTTTAGCTCTACCCGTTCACATACTATCAAATTGTACTAAATTTAGTAAATTTTCGTACTTTTGGTGCACTTATAGTTCGAGTTTTTAAGAAGCGTTCGGTACGTATGTATATCGTATATTCCATCAATGACGCTCATTCCAAATTTGAGAATTCTAGCTCTAGTAGTAGTAGTATCTTTCGCACCCATTTTTAGAAAATTTTAGTACTTTTCGCACCCTTCTAGGACAAATTTCAAAAAACCCAGCCTTATCGAGCACCTTCGCCCCAAGGCTAACCACCACACAACATTTCAAGATTCTAGCTTCAGCCGTTTCATCTGGGCGTTGATTATTAGTTGGTCATCCACACAAGTTGCACCATTTTTAGTACATTTTTGTACTTTTCGCACCTTTCTAGAACGAATATCTGAAAAACCCAGCCTCATCGACCACCTTCGGCCCAAGACTAACCACCACCCATAATTTCAAGATTCTAGCTTCAGTTGTTTCGTTTGGGCGGTGTAGATCTGTCAGTCATCATCACTCAACTCTTTTATATATATAGATAGATTAGACTGGATACATCAAGCTATAACATGTACACATAAAGGTAAATGTAGTAATACACTACACTGGTATAGATTTTAACTTTAACAGCAGTTTGGAGTCTACTAGACATTTTGCATTTGTACATCATATGAACTTTTCCAGCAGATTGTTAAGTAGGTCACATGGTAGTCTGTCTTTTAGTTTGTAATCTCATTTACATAGTTATTTTTTTCAGTTATACGACATAGTCAGGATAAAAATGCATTCTGTTACTATTATATTAAAATTTATTACAGATATACAAACTTTTTGCCGAATTAAATCAAAATCAACTTGACTTCGTAATATCGTTTTTTCTCATTTTTTTTGTTGAGCAGTTGAATAATTTATAAAAAATCAATTTAACATTTATGATGGGCGTTATTGCAATTAAAGTTAAGTTTAAGCAGATTTTAATTACTTGCAGCAATTCATCAATGGGCTTGTTTAGGAGATCCTGTCCAGATTCATCATTTAACGAAAAACAACGAAGCGACTCATTGTCATTGACTGCAGCGAACCACTCTCAAATTATGAATAAATCCGAGTACCAGCCTACGAGAGAAAAAGGCGTACATGCATAAATTAGGACGAAAAAAGCAATTAATAAAAATGTAAATTCAATTAAATTTATATGACAGGGAGCTGTCAAAAGATCTCAAATTAAATATACAACTAACTAAAACGACATGTTGATGTTTGCTGCAGAGGAGAAATCCAGGCGATGCTCACAGACCAACCACCAAGCGATAATTTTCAGTAACTTCCTCCCGAGTATCAGGAGCATATGTTAGCTGGTATCGATGTGGTGGTGTGTCTTTGCCTGTCCGCCTTTAAGAATTTTCACTGAAAGGTGGACAAGATTTGCAAAAACAGTCATGAATGCACAATTAACAGGCAACACTTGTTCATCAGGCTGCCGGTATGGCTGTCAGCTTGGTTGTCGTCCATGGCCATGAAAACACGAACAGTATTCGTTTTGGGCAAAGCAAACGACCAGCAGGAATCCCAGTTACGTATCGACCACCAGAAAAGTGAAAATTGCTTTTTAGTTTTCGATTAATATGCACTGGCGTTGTTCATCATCAAGCATATCATCATTCATTCATCTATCCATCACAGCCCCCAAGATTCTTATGGCAGGAATGGTAACGAAGAAATGGTAACAACTATGCCTAAGAGCTTAGCTTCTCAGTTCCAAACAAACGCAAAATGCTTGATCAAATTATAAATTACCCGCCAATTTGCCTTAAGCTTCTGTCTATGTCCATTTCGAAACTGGTTCTGTTAAATACCAGATTTATCCGATACCAGAGGGTAATGGTCACTGTTTGTGGGGTGGAGCTGTTAATATCGCGTAATCATCTTTATATTCACCAACAGTAAAGTCAACAGCAGCAACATCAGCGACAACAATAAAGGAAGTTTTTTGTGTTTTAATGAAAATGCCAAAAATATTGATGCTTGTTTTGGTAACCGGTTTCGATGTTTTAATATTTGTACCCTACACCACAATATGGAGATGGTGTTATTAGTTTATTTTGCCCAAAGATCATGTAGCACCTTGAAGTATAAGCCATAGAACAACCTTCTGATATATCATTACTCATATCAAGACGAGATACAGAACAGAATAATCAAGGCAAATGTTCCTTTTTCCTCCGTCCATTAAAAACTCCAAGCCGCAATCATGGACCGATAGTGAAGAATGAAATTCGGCTTCCCACCAGAATACTCACTAATAATTTTTTTTGATGATCGTAAAGTATTTATACCGACATAGAACACTTTGGAGGTGGATTTTATTTTGGGAGTCATTCCTTTCGATAGATATTGTACTCACCAGTCATTTCAGTTGATCACCATATAACTTACAGCTTTTCGGCGACTATGTCAGGAAGCATGGACTTGCCCACGAAAAACATAATATCGCTTAAATAGGAGCACACAGAGTAGCATCGGTATAATTTTCCAAAGGATCTTCGAACCGAACTTAAACTGCACTTAAACAAAAATGTTGAACTTTTGTGGGGGAAGTACCCGATATGGACCATTTCTGAAGTAAAACTACATTTGGAAAAAATATTAGGAGATCCAAAGTTTGGACGGTTGTTCTGTTCAACAGATATAGCGCGTACCATTTCAGTGACATTTTTATCTTTACTGAATAGGCACCGGAAGCTGCGCACCGATAGTGCACATCTTCGAACTTAAACAAAGTTTAGACAAAATGTAATACAAATTTTAGACCGAATCGGCAGATCCGTTCGAGAGTTATTACATGGTGCCATAAGGGGTTTTACAACTTTTGACCTATTTTCTCTGGAGGTATGGACTTGCCTCTGATAAAACTTGTACCATCGTAATGACGGCAACGAATACAAGTTGCTACAACAAAAATCAACGCGATTCTAAAGCAGGTCCTAAACTGAACTTTTCCAAAATTTTGTGTGGGTGTATGGTACTCGAATGAGTGGATCTATAGAGTCCATATTGGAACCTCATCTATGTCTGAGCAAAGTATGATCAAATCGATTACTCCCTTCAAAATGATGCGCAAAATTGTTCCGAACATTTTCGAACTTTTAAGGGAGGTACCTGAGGGAGTGGACGGACATTACGAAGGCCAAATTGTGGACGAAATCGGTGTATCCGTTCGAGAATTATCGTGCGCTCCAGCCAAACAGACAGACGGACGGACATTGCTAAATCAACTCCAAATTGTCTGAAACGGATTTCTTCCAAATATACTTGGTGTCTAAAACAATTATTTCGATGAGGCACATTTTGCCCGTACCCAGAAAAAATTCGGATCCGTTAGTCATTATGTAACCCAATACAAAGTAATGTAAACAAAATCAACTACCTATATTACTGCTTATTAACCCTGTAGGAAATGTCAATAGTGAATCTATACTGACTTACTACTGACATTGTCAACAGTACTACTGACAAACTGTAGACAACTAATGTAATTTCCTATAGACATTTTGTATGAACGTGTCATGCGAAAGTCAGTACTGACAATGGAACTAGTATGTCAATAGTAAGTCAGTAGTTCCTGAGGAACCATGTGTTGACATTGGAGGTAGTGAGTCAGTATAGACATTGGAGGTAGTAAGTCAGTATAGACAATGGAGGTAGAGAGTCAGTATAGACATTGGAGGTAGTGAGTCAATAGTACCAGATTTTCAATACTAAATTTTTTAGCTTATTTGGAACTTTTCATAGATAAAACAGCTATATAGAACGTTTAATAAGAAGATGAAGCTACACATTTGTTTAAATACTATATTTCATTAAAGAATAAAAAAATTATTTGAGAATGCTAAAAATGTACAAATTGCGTATTACAGTATTTTTATCTTTTTAAATGGCTAAGCCAAAGATTCCACATAAGTAGAAATTAGCAATGTTTTCAAGGCTGCTTAAAGATCATGGTAGAACAAATACAAGGTAAAGTTAATACTACAACAAATACAACTCGAACAACAACCACAAAGGATTTTGTTTTTGTTTGTAACGTTACTGCCAGTTGTATTTGTAAACAAAACAAGGAAATGTCTATAAATTATTGGAATTTAAAAAACTAATAATTTTTCACCTTTGGTTGAATATTTTGAAAAACATGAATGAAAATTCGTTACATTTTCAATTTTTATGTTTCCACATCATTCCACTAAAAGCATAAATTCTCGCAGAAAGTAGAATTCGTGCAGAAAAGTTTGGGGTCGCTGGAAATTCATAGAAAAAGGAGAAGCTGTTTCAATGTTTTGTTTTAGAAATCAAAGAAGCACATGTTTATTAGGGCTTTATTTTTTTAAATTTTAACAAAATACCTCACATATTAACAAACGTTGTATCGCCTCTACAATTCATAGAAAAAGGAGAAGCTCTTTCAATGTTTTGTTTTAGAAATCAAAGAAGCACATGTTTATTAGGGCTTTATTTTTTTAAATTTTAACAAAATACCTCACATATTAACAAACGTTGTATCGCCTCTACAAGCGGTGATTTACTGCGCGGCTTATCGCTCGAACTTGGAGGAGGTTACATATCATTGATATGAAGAAGTCTTTTTGGGAAATGGTTTTTTCCGAATGATATATTTTTTTTTTTTCTCAAAAAATATATGTCCCTAATGTACATCGAAATAGAAATAAATGTATAAAATGTCATATGAAATTTGACACTAACGTTACAAACCAGTTCAGTCAGCTGTGTATTGCTGCTACCTTTTCTTATTCTACCATGCTTAAAGATTTTAACATAGCAATAATAAAAAACGTTTTCGTCTTATTTTCTTGGCCAAGTCGCAACAATCACTTGTCTGCTTAAAATAGTTCTTCTTCTGTTGCACTTAACGTTTTATCAGGCGATTCGCTGAATGTTGATATAACATCTAGGAATTGAAAAGAATAAGCATGTATAAATAAACATAAATAAAAAATATGTCCTTAAATTTGCTTGCCTATTACAGCTGTATAACATTGGAAAAATCTCACAATCGATTTGTGCCAAATAATTCTTCAACATTGTAATTCATTATTATGTTTAGTTGCATTCAGCATTTCCAGCGAGACGGGACAATATATACATCAGGCTCCATAATCTTCTCTAAAGGTTCCACATAATGTCTAATTGTCGAAATTTCACCACAAATGTTGTTAGTCGCCTCAGAATTCGTACTTTGCTATAGAATTGTTTATTTTTCACATGTCTTTTATATTTTCTTTTACTCATACTTGTTATTGAAATTATATGCTTTAAGTTTTCACGATATTTTATTGTTTTTTACAAAAACACTTTTTTCACCAACCGCAAAAATTATTTTACGCCAAACAATTGAGAAAATTAAAGAAAGGATGCTTCGTTGGGATATCATCTGTCAATATACACAATGCTTCTTCTTATTAAGGTAAAGGTATCAATAGTTGACAACCTGGTGACAAAGTGTTGACTTTGTCACCATATTAGTAGACAAAGTGGCGACATGTCAACACATGACCCCACACTTCCTACAGGGAAGTTATGAATGTGGTGGCACAGTGTGTGTATGTGTCCGAATACAAATCCTAGGGTTGTGAGTTCAACGCTCACCGTCGGCACGCAAGCTTTTTGTTGTCAAAATAAAGAACAGATGGTGGCGCACATGTTAGCGTTTAAACAACCCTTAATGTTCGTACGTGTTGCCGTGTGTGTAGTGTGTTCGGCTACAAATCTAAAGTTCGCATGATCAAATCCAGCAGAGATCGAATAAAATAAAGGTATGAAGTGTGTTGAAATCAGTGTTTGAATTTGCTACTAATTTTTCACAGCATAGCACAAGGTCTATGCTGGTGCTGTGAAAGTGACGCAGCATAGCACATAGCCACAGCATCAAAAATAAAAACGAGTGCTATTGCTATGCTGTGCTGTTTTCAAAAACAAAATCGAAAACTGTTGCTGTGCTATGCTGCGAACATAAACGTAGCATAGCACAAGGTCTATGCTGTGCTTCTGAAATCTTCACAGCACATAGCATAGTCATCAAAATCAAAAACGAATGCTATTGCTATGCTGTGCTGTTTTCAAAAACAAAAACGAAAACTGTTGCTGTGCTATTCTGCGAACATAAAAGTAGCATAGCACATAGCATAGTCATGAAATCGAAAAACGATTGCTGTGCTCTGCTATGCTGTAAACATTTCTACATAGCATAGCATAATTAATGTTAACCCAGCATACTCACTAAACCCCATTATTATAAAGCCTTCTTTGGTTATAGTTTGGATTTTTCGATCAGATTTTTTAGCGTTCCGGTTAAAATAATATTAAAAGGGATCATTCAATTTCAAGGAGAACTTTCTTGGCATTGACTTTTAATGTGAAAATTATATTTTTAATGTCTTCAAATTCGTTTATTTTGCGTTTTCAAATACATCCAATAGTAAAAGAAAACTTATAATAATGGCCCTATGAGTTGTTCAGTGTTGTTTATTGCTTACAAGGTACACACATGGTACTTTTTTATCGATTGGATAATAACCCCCAGTTTTTGTAAAAATTTTTATTCTTCTCAAAATTTGTAGATCGATTTACTCGCTTTAGCGCAAATGTAGAGCGCTGATTTTTAAATGAGGAATCCTTCACGATATATGGAACGGGTATACTAAAAATTAGATGTGTATGTCATCTGGGGGCTGAGCTATGAATGCCTAAATTATTACGAATATAGACGAACGAACAAAAATAAGTTACAAAAACTGGGGGTAAATGTGGTCTATAGAGTGATTTTGTGAAAATTCGCCTTTGGCCCTATAAAATGGGGACCAATTTTAATTTTAATTTGTATTGTATCACAAAATCACTTTACAGATCACATTTATTGTCCAATGGAAGAAAACAGTTTACAAGTTGCTAAACAAGTAATCCCACAAACATTTTTGAAAATCGGGTTAGATTTTAATTTTGGCTATATGGAAACTTTGAGGCCCCAGTGGCACATGTTAACATACTCCGATTGATCTCAAACTCTGACAATCTTAATTTTTTAACAAAACTAAAAGTTTTAGGAGGGTGCCGCATAAAAAATCCGATATCGATTTTTAAAACCACTCTAGTACATATATTAAACAAGTAAGAAAAGCGTTAAGTTCGGTCGGGCCGAACTTTTTATACCCTCCACCACAAATTTCCGCCATTTGGGTGGATTAATGTGGCCACAACCTTCAAAATACCGAAATTCGGAAGGTACCGTTCTGTGGGGGCTATATGATGGCGTGAACCTATACCTACAAATTGCTGGGGGAAAGTTTTATACGCCTAAAGAAGACTAAATACCAAATTTCAGCCATATCGGTGTGATAATGAGGCTAAAACGTTCAAAATATCGAAAATCGGGAGATATTGTATTATGGGGCCTATATCAACACGTGGACCTATATAAACATTTTATGATAGAAATGTTTTTAGCCTCTGAAAACACAAAATACAAAGTTACAACCGATTCTTTATTCAAATGGGTCTAATACATTCAAAATATATTAAAATGACGTGTACTTTATAAGGGGCCTTATGGGGGGGCTATACCAAAACGTGGACCTATATAATCCAACTTTGGTAGGAATGTTTTCTGGCCTCTGAAGACACAAAATACCAAATTACAACCAATTCTGTGGTCAAATGGGTCTAATACATTCAAAATATATTAAAATGACGCGTACTTTATATGGGGCCTTATATGGGGGCTATACCAAAACGTGGACCTATATAACCCAACTTTGGTAGGAATATTTTTTGGCCTCTGGAGACACAAAGTACCAAATTACAACCAATTCGGTGGTAAAATGGGCCAAATATCTTAAAAATTCCTTAAAACGACGACGCGTCACGCGTCATTTTGTATGGGGGCTATACGAAAGCGTGGACCTACATAGCCCGCTTTCAATACCAAAAGTCCTACGTAAATATAACATATTTTCCCAAAATTTCATCAACCTACGTCAATCCGTTCGGACGCTAGAGTGATTTCCACAGACGGACAGACGGACAGACGGACAGACGGACAGACGGACGGACATGGCTATATCGATGTAGAATTGCACGCTGATCAATATATATACTTTGTGGGGTCTACAATGATTATTTCGAGTAGTTACAAACGTAGTGACAAACTTAATATACCCCCATCCTATGGTGGAGGGTATAAAAAGGTACAAGTGGCAATAACATGCATTTAGAAACTCGAAATTCGCTTTATAAAGGAAAAGTGTCAACATTTCAAAAATAGTAGACTGTTGCAGGTTCTGGAACCGAGCAATAGTTGCGGTCAAAATAATAGTAGTGTGTTAAAAATATTGAAATGTGCAATTAGTCATGGTTTCACAGCTCAATAGCAAATTCTGTTATATTTCAAATACATACTTCTTTGCCATCAAACATTTTTCTGGGTTATGTTTGATGCTATGCTGTTGATTTTGTTCATAGCACAGTACAGCAATAGTTTTCGTTTTCCTGACTGCGGCTGTTTACTATGCTGTTAAAATGTCTGCAGCACAGCATAGCAATAGCATTCGTTTTTGATTTTGATGACTATGCTATGCTATGTGCTTCGCAGATTTCAGAGGCACAGCATAGACCATGTGCTGTGCTACTTTTATGTTCGCAGTATAGCACAGCAACAGTTTTCGATTTTGTTTTTGAAAACAGCATAGCAATAGCATATTTTTAGTGATTTCAGTGCTGTGCTGGTAGTAAATTCAAACACAGGTTGAAATTAAAAACAAATTCCAACTCAACTGTTCTAAAAACAGATTTTTTAGTTTATTTTTCAACTTCTAGTCCTTGTAAAAATAATGGGCTAGTAGGGGATTTTGTAAGTAGTTACGGCTACCAAAAATACTATGTTGTTGCATCACATTACAGAACAGGAGCTTCTTATATAGAAGAAGGCTACAATTTTGTGTTTTGTTCGGATAATATTTATCGACTGAAATAGACCACAGGTCATGACTTTTGGGTGAAATTTTTTTTAATTGAAGACCTATGTATGTAGCGCATTCCGGCTACGAAACTCATATTGAAGTAGAATTCTTGACCTTTTCTTTGATGACTAAACATTAATAATTAGTTCGTCCTAAACCTTATATAGCGGTGGAAGGAGTCGTTTATTGGGTTTTATGAGCATATTATTACATCTAATCTTATTAGCGAAGGCAAGGTGGCGTACCAATATCTGCCGTCATTTTCCTCTTTTACAGTGTTCGGTATTTCCCTCCAGGCTCAGCAAATGATTTCGCCGTTGGAGAGTCCTTTTTTATTCCCTCCACCATAATATTTTATAATTTGGTACAGAAGTTTCTATTACTCCTAGGATGGTTGGTATTGAAACTGTGTTATTTATATAGCCACATTATTGAACAGAAAAGGCTAAAATTTGATATTTACCCAGCAAAAAAAACTTATTTAATAATTGGTTTTTATAGTACTCATTGGTAGTCGTAACTACTTACAAAACTAACCCATTATTTTAAAAAGCGCATGTCGCTCTGATTAACTAGTTATTCTACGAACAACAAAATTCATAAATCGTTAACAGCATTCCATATCTATTCGTAGACGTTTAAATATTTACTAATTTTTTATTATTTTCGCGGAAAATCAACAAATAATAAAAAAATATTAAAGTAAATCCAAATTATCCTGTCTCATAGTCCGTACAAAGCCTTAGAAAATAAATTTAAAAATATCTGCAGAATCTAGACAATGCGTACACGCAGAGAAAAAATATTTGTCGCTTTTGTTGGAACAAAAATATCTGTTTTGGTTCCAAAAATATATTTGTTTTGTTTAAACATTGTAATCCAAATCCAAAAATACCATCTTTTGTTCCAAACATAGAAAACAAAAACAACTTTCGAATTTCCGCAATGTTGTAAAAATCGTTAACAATACCGATTGTAGGAACTATCATAATCTAATTTTGTTTACAAAAAGTATTGTCAACCCAGAAAACCAGCCCAGAAATTTTTGATTTGAGTGTATATACTTCTCATATACACTTTTCGCAAAACTTGGATATAAATGTCGCGTATAATATTGCAATCATTGATGAACACAATACATGGTTTGCTGCATTGGCTCACAACAAAGACAAACAAAAAGCAACAAACACCCACCACAACATAAGGAATAATTCACAGCAGTTAAGTGAGTTAGACGTAGCCGGAACAAATACAAATGGGAAGTTTGCATACACGTTTTGTAAAACGTTATTTATAATAACAAATATTGTTAATTCTATTTTAGATAATTTTATAATGAATACTATTAAATACAATTTATAAAGTTCAACAAATAAAGAAACTAATTATTGAGAACTTCGCATTAAACATACGAAAATTTTCCGAATTTCGAATAAATCAACAGAACTCGTTCCGATATTCGGATAAAACTTTCGAAAATATTCCGATTTTTTGCCGAATATCGGATCAAACGTCCGATAATTTTCCGAATATCGGATAAAACATCCGATAATATTCCGATTTTCGGTTCAAACATCAGAATTTGTTTCGATATTCTGAAAAAGTATCCGAAACTCGTCCTATTTTCTGTCCATTAACGAATGTTCTTTTAGAGTTTTTCCCGAAATTGTGCAAAAAATCGAAAATTCCATTAAAATTTCCCTTCTTTTCATTCGAGTTTTTTTACGAATTCGTTTAGAATTCGGATAGAAACTCTAATGTTCCATTCGATTTTTTTTCCGACAAAACTTTCCGAATTCGTGGGCACCTTCACACAAATTTGTTCCGATTTCGCAACGAATTCGGCATCAGAATCGGAAACTTGTGCAGAGTTTCGTTCCGAATTCGGAAAAAAACGGAAAAATTGTTTGCTGGGAACAAGACATGACCTCTGCTCATTTTCACCGGATTTGTTTATAAAAACGAAATCCATTTATTGAGATAAGCAAATGACGATAACACATGGATAGAGAAGTCACTTTTGCGTTAAAAGATTAGACATACAGACGTTAAAATACGACAGTTAAACTTAAAACCGTTCTACAGTGGGAGATTTGGTAAAAATCACCCTTTTTATAAAGTTATACTTGGTCACAGACGGCTGCTTAGCCTTTTTATATCCATCTTTGGGAATGAAATTGTCAGAAATCGAAAAATGAATATTGACATTCCAAAAATTACAACCATCTTTTTAAAATTAATGCTAATCATTTTAAATTCTCCGTATGCTAAACAATGCTGTTGTCATTTAATCGCATTTCTTTAAAATTACCACGACTGTTTTCAGCTCATTCAAAGCAAAGATTATGAAAACCCGAAAACAGAGAATAAATTGTGTTAAGCACACCTCGATTAGATTATGTTGAGATTCATACATACATGTGTGCCGAGATATATGTATATGTAGATTTATAATAACATCCTATAAATTATTATTAATTAATAATGAATTAAAAGAAGACAGCGAAAATGTTAATTTATATTGTAGACATTTTTATGCATTTTTTATGCATTTTTAAATAGCCCGACTCCGATTAGCGTCGCCGAGTAATCTCCGTCAATGCGTTTTCATTTATTTTTTATGAAGAAAAACTGAGTCAAGAAACAAAATGACACCCTTCAGAAGTAATCGATAGTTTATGTGCCGTTTCCACGGTACGTCGTTCGTTCTCTATTCGCTGTTCGACCCATAACTACGAATAAATTACCCAGCAAAATGTTTGCCTCCAAGGGTGCAGTTAAATAATATGTACAAGTGATCTGGAAGTGCATCAAATTATGCATTTTCACTCATGATTTTTACAAGACCATGACTACTAAAAGATGCACTCCATTAGCACTGCATTTTAACTATCCCCTTGGAATCGCATTTTAACTACCCTTTAGAGTAGAATAGGATGTAGTCCAATTTGCATCCAAAGCACGTGTTTTGATGCAGTGCTTTGGTTTGAATTTAAAGGCACTCTTCGGAATGTGTTTTTATGCAGTACAAAGCTGCAATAAAAATACAAGCCATTGCAAACTATCCCAAAATAAATAAAAAGAATTTATTGTTTGTGTAAAAAAAGAATTATTATATTACATTAACACAGATTATGAAATTTCTTCATTAAATTCAATAGCAACTGAATTTGTTTCGTCCGCTCTTCATTTAATCCAAGCTGAAATGTTTTTGCTTCATCTGCTAAAGGGGGTCCTATATTGTCTTTCCATCACTTGATGAGATTTCGACAAGTACTCACTAAGCAACTCTTGTAAAATGTATCGAACGGAGTACCTTTTTCACTACTCCATTGAACTGCACCCGGATGCAATTTAAATGTGATAAATGAATGTCAATCGTTGGATCGCATCCAAATGCTGTTAAAATGTAAGGAATTGGAGTGCCTTTTTCACGACTCCGATTGAACTGCATCCAGATGCTGTTAAAATGTAAGATAAGGATGTCATCCATTGATCGCATCCGAATGCGGTCAAAATGTAAGGAATGGATTGCCTCTTTCACGACTCCGTTTGAATTGCATCAAAACATGCCGTGAAAGAACTAGTCTACATTGCACTACTTCCAATTTATTTTGCTGGGTACTTATTTCCCCATACAAAATTCTGTGAACGAACGATGATTGTTCGAGTGGAAATACTCTCCGAACGATAAATAAATATGTCCAATCCCAAACAAATGAGAGAATTTAGCTTATCAAACAAATAATTATGACATGTCTAAATTCAAAATTTAAAAATATATTGAAAATACAAACATTTTCTGAAAAAAGAAAAAGATGAATGAAAAATTATGAACTAAACGTTTTTTAAAGGTGCAAATGGAAGAAGGTTGTATTTCCTTTCTAATTCCACTCACAATTCTTGACCAAAATTAGAAACAAAAACGAAACCAATAACTGAAAGTGTATATACACAAACAATGTTTTGACATGTCTTTCCCTTCTAAATTTTGAATATAGAAACAAATAAAAATGTATTGAAAATACCAAAGTTTTCAGAAATAATGGAAAATATTAATGAAAAGTGTGTAGGAACATGTAAAATATACATTTGAAAGAAGGTTATTGTCTTTTCTGTAGTGCGATTCTGTAACTCCTTAACGACAGAATTAACGACGAATGTCGGTAGTTAACGATAATTTTCGGTAAGTGCTATTCTGTAACCAATTTTAACAATTTATGTCGGTAAATTTTGTCGTAAATTACCGAAAATTATTGTTAAGTTAACAACCAAAAAAAAGTAGTTGTTAAGTCTTAACGACAGTAAATTATTGCAATATTTTGCTGAATTCTTTTAACAACGGCGTTTTATATGAACATATGCTATGTCAATAAAGACGGTACACAAGGTAAATTCCGCCTTATTGAGAAAAATCTTTTTAAGGCATTTACATAAGGGTTAACTATGTAGGATAACAGGGGGAAGCTTCGCCACTGTTGTGCTTTCGCCGGCGCCGATTTTATTGAAGCTGCATAAAGATCACCAAAGAGAAAGTTGTAGATCTTCGATTAACTCATAACTTTCCCTTGGAAGATCTACATGTAGCATCAATTAAATCGGCGCTGACGAAGGCGCAACATTGGCGAAGCTGCCCCATGCTACTACCGTACGTATGAAGACTGCGCTAACCTTTGTTTTACTTATTAAAGAGGAAAAACGTTAGCTAATGCTTCAAAAGAACTCAAGTGTGGTACTGCTTTGTAAGACCTATACCAATGTCCTTAACACTATCTTTCTAGGAGGCGCGTGACGTGAATAAAATAGTACGTGACACGTGAAGAGTATTACTATAACCTACTTTGTTCTGTGATAATCTCATAGATTTAAACCCAGCATCAATAACAATCAGAATGCTAAACATGGCGTATAAGCTTGGATTTTCGAACTTTTCATACTCTCCGCTATGAGAAATTTCTTTTAATGTGGGCGTGAATTGAATATGTGAATATATAAACTCAAATGACGGTAACGTGGATCCACGATCACTGAAGGGGCTTAAGTCATGTCAAATATCACAGCTGAATTTTGATACAGAGCGCCACAACCCAAAATATGATCCCAGCTTTTAAATAAAAAATACAACTGCGCTTTTAAAAAGATTAATGGTGGTTTTATCACTTTTATTACTTTTAAATCACACACACAATAAAAACATCTTAAGAAATGCTTCATTACTGGCATCCGTAGCCATCCAAAAGACACACATTTGAGCCACATTCCTTCAAAAGTCTGAATTGTTTCCTTCTTAAACGCTTCATATTTTGTATTCGCGACGAAATAATGTTTACAGCTTCAAAATATATTTTAATTAATATTAAAATATAATATTTGACATTTCCTTCCAATCGATATTCGTCGGTATGAGTTAACGATTTCTACAATCGGTAACATAAAGTTACAGAATAGGACATTCGTTAACTCAACCGAATATTTTCTTTAACTACCGATGTCGGTTCGTTATTAAAAAAAGTTACAGAATCGCACTACTGTTCAATTTAGTGACCAAACCAGCAAAGCAGTCGTACCTACATCGTAACGAAATCGGAACAAATTTCGGACGCTACGTCCGATGTCGGATCCGAAATCGTAGCGATATCTTAACGAAAGATGTATGAAGTGGTTGACATAATTTCGGAACGAAATGTCAGAGCGAAATCGGTTTCGGTCTGAATTCGAAACGAAATCGGAAGAAAATCCTTGGGAAAATCGGAAGAATCTTCGTACAGGCCTCTGAACGATTTCGGAATAATGCCATATGAAAATCGGATGTACCTTCCAAATTTTCGTACAGATTTCTGAACGATTTCGAAATAATGTCGTATGAATATCGAAGGAAAAATTTTTCCTCTGACGCCGTTTTTATTGATCAATTTTTCTTTGTTATTTATATTAGAACAATGTAAACTTTGTGTACGGATATGTTGAGTCTATCAGCACTAGCTTCAATTATTATATGTTCATTTATATTTAAAATATTTAAAAATTATATATGCGAATTTAGATACACACAAAAGGTAGTTGTTGTGCGAAAGAAATTTTTTCCTACATTTCGCTCCGAATTCGTAGGAGTTCTCTATACTTCAGACACTTAATAGACTTGGATGGGAAAAGTTTTATATTTATTTCGCAAAAACATTTATCCAACCTTTGCAAAGCATAAACCTTTTATAGGCAAAACCAACTCCTTATATCAACCCTACTTCTCAACCTTGATTCTCATTCCAAATTTGAAGATTTAAGTTCTACTCGTTTACATATGTAATACCAAATGGTAACAAATTAATACATCTTAGTACTTTTGGTATACATTCAGTTCGATTCAGCAGAATATTGGGGTAGATCATTTTATTAGCCATAGAAAGAAGGCTATTACTTTTGCGCAGAATCGGTCAGATTTGGATAAAGCTCCCAAACATATGTATATGATCGGTCGGTTTCATGTATTTGATGCCACAAACACGCAAATTCTGTACAATTTTGAAGAAATTAGGAAAATGTCACCGAATTCGGACTAGAAATAACTTTGCTAAATTATATTGAAGTCGGATTAGAGTTGGATATAGCTCCCATATACATATCGCTCATTTACTCAAAGGTGACACATTCCAAAAAATCTAGTTTCGAGAAAATCGCGTTTTAAGTTGCCGACTGAAATTTGACTTCCCAACTTAAAAATGGTATTACACAAAAACTAAAATAACTAGTTGGACCATATTTTGTAGAGAACTAGCCAGATATCAATGCTAAATTTCTGTGCATGGTCAAGCATAACTTGAAGTGTTTTAGTGCTTCATAAACTCAAAAAACCTTTTTTGATGATTTATGCCAAACTCCTAGAAAATAAGCTGTAACTCATTGAGTTTTAGAGATAACAACTCGAAAATTTTACACAAGATAAAGTAGAAGTCGTAGAAAAATAGAAATTGCTAACTCAAAAAACCAATTTTTTGAGTTATGCCACTCTTTGAGTAAATGAGCGATATATTTTCGGCTGATTTGAGGTACGTTAGACGCAAATTCTGTCTAATATTGATCAAATTTAAAAAATGTTGGACTAGAAATAAGTTTACTTCAATATATTGAAATCGGTTTAGATTTGGATATAACTTCAATATATATGTATGTTCGCCAGGTTTAGGTATTTGGTGCACCATCCTCGCTATGTGTCACTAATTTTGATGAAATTCGAAATGTGTGGCAGAATTTGGCCTTAGAAAAGTTTACCGAATTATGTGTATTGAACTCGGTTCAGACGTGGATATAGCTTCCGTATATGTAAGACAAATATTTTAATTAAATTTGGAAGATGTGACTCAATTTGTTTTATAAAAATTTCGCTAAACTATATAAAAACGTGGTGGTGTCGGGTCGGCCCGTCTTCGATCCTTTCATTACTGTTTATCTAGTACGAATTTTCAAAACCACAAAGGAACCACGAATTTAGCTTCAGTCGTTTCGCTTGAGTCACTACTAACTACTTCTCGATATAAGCTAAATTTGAAAATACCTGAAATGTGTTGTACCGTTATATGCAGGCTATACCAAACGTGGTACCCTCTTACAAAACAAATTTGGATTCTTTCGTCTACAGAGCAGAGTGGTTTAAATCCTTCGTCGGTTAAGGTACCTTATAGACTACTTATTGTAATTACCCATAGTAGAGGTGATAAGATCCCCTGTGGCGTTCCCTGGCCAACTTTGTCTCGTTTTAGTACTTTCCACTGATCTCCCTTTAAGGTATGCATGTTGTTTATATTTAAGCATTCGTTGGAAATTTTTCTCTTAACTATGGTGTCGACCTATTAGTACGTGGTTATCCCTTTGTCTCGTTTTGTGACCATAGACGTCGAGCATTTCTGGAGTTTCTAATTCTTGGGATTGTACTGAGCAAGACCATATGTCTACGGTGAAAATCAAGGATATTTTGGCCAAACCATATCTCAGAAACTTGACCTATCCTGAAAATTTCCTTTTGCGTTCTTAGTACACTCACCAAGGGCTTTCATCTCCAAAAGGAAATTTCCACCCACTGACTTTGAGTCAAATGTTGTAGCACAGTGTAATTTATCGATATTTTCCGAAAAATGTGCACTTTCTCGGGGCCATAACTGCCTGAAGGAGCGTTCCAATGCTTTTGCGATGTACTAGAGAGTTCTTAATTATTGTCTTGGCTTTGTGTTGGAAAATCTCAGTGGTTTGGCTGTTACATACATGCCAAAATATCCAAAAAACCTTGAAAAGAAACTTCAAGTCAAAATCCGCGGGCTCGATTTTCACCGTAGACATATGGTCTAGTGGACTTTTTTGCTCAGTACAATCCCAATAATTAGAAAATCCAGGCGCCCGTGGTGGTGTTCAAATCGCCCCACCCTAATACATATACACTCCGGCTCATCTGAATAGAACCAAACAATATTTGCCTACAATTACCGTTATATCTGACGACAGGAGAGGAATTGTAAATGATATTTTTGTGGACATGTAGAGTATATAGTAGCCGATATTTTCAATACCTAACATGTTTCACATATGCATTTTAACGGTACTTTTTACTCGCTTTATGAAAAAATTTCAAAATATTAGCATGTTTTAATGGTTCACCAGGATAGAACCAGCCTAAGAATTTACACAAATCCTTTGTCGGATGTGGTAAACTTTTACAAAAAACTATTTATAATTATAAATAAAGGCCGTGAGTGTTGATTGCCAACAAATATTGTGCAAAAAATTTGTATTAGGGCCTTGGAATTTGATGAAAATCGAATCCAACAAATATTCGTATGAAGAAACCGGTAGAGGCAATTTACAAAGTCAAAATTGTATACTGAATTACGTTCAAAATTTTCTAGACTACAATAAAATTACAAAAAAATCACATTTGATAGGTTTAAAAGTCCAAAATAGAGGAAATATTATAAAGATAACTCAAATTTCTAACTTTCCAATCCAAAAATTGATATTTTATCTCGGGAAAAGTGAATGCAAATCGATGGGTTCCACCCAGTTTCGTTATCTGTGGACATCTATAGGTCCAAAAAATAAAGAAAATCCCATCGCCGAAAGCTTCATGTCACTCTATAAAAGGAAATGGTTTAAGAAATTCATACTGATGTGTACGAAAAGTTCTAAATGATACTAAATTTATAACAATTTGGATTTGGGTGAACGGATAGAGCTTGAAACCTGAAATTTGGAATTAGGATTACTGTTGAAGTTTAGGATTGAGATATGTACGTAGCTTTGGAAATTCGTACTTATGTGTAGGAAAAGTACTAAATGGTACTAAATTTGGTACAATTTAGATTTGGTTGATCGAATAGAGCTGGAAACCTAAAATTTGGTTGATCAAATAGAGCTGGAAACCTAACTGTTGAAGTGTAGGATTGAGATATGGGGGTAGTCTTGGAAATGCATACTTATGTGTACGAAAAGTACTAAATGGAAATTTGGAAATTCGTACTTATGGGAACGGAAAGTTCTAAATTTGGTACATATTGGATTTGGGTGAACGGATAGAGCTGGAATCCTGAAATTTGGATTTAAGATTACTGATGGAGTTAGGGATTGAGGAAGTTTTGGAAATTCGTACTTATGGTTACTATATGTACTAAATTTGCTACAATTTGGATATCATTTCATTTCATTTATTCATCAATTGTAATATAAAAAAGCCAACATGGCCAATAACTTATATTATCTTACTACAATATCCAAACACCAAGAACTTAGAAGTAAATAATTAAAATTAAATATATATATAAATACATAAATAAAATATATACATAAATACTATGCATACTATGATTAATGACTATCAAAGGAATTCATTGAAATACAAATATAAATAGACTCCCTATTCATAGCCACTAACCACTGCACTTCACTTAACAAATGTTAAGAAAAGTGGAGGGGAGATGAGCAAGGGACGTCCCTACACAATAAATGCTATGTTTCACTCAATCACTAGAGTGAACATAGAAGGTCTACAGGAACCACATCCATAAAAAAATCCAAAAAAAAAACAAACAATATAAATATGGCTCCCCAGCCACAAAAATCACAAGTATATATGTATACCCTGTAACTAGTGACTAGTAAACAAACATTAATCTACATTAATCTATTAGAGAGATGCTCAAAACACCTTCTCTTAAAAACAAAGGTGGAGAAAGCAAAATTACGTAGGTCAAGAGGTAACCGATTCCAAAATCTTGCAACCCTAACAACAAAAGAATGCTCTCCTATCCACGACGAAAATATAGGAAATGACAATTGAGGATTCCTATAGTATCGATTAAACACAAACTTATTAAAGAGGGGAGAGTTGACGTCCTTCATTATCCTATAGTGGCATAAAAGAAGGCGATATTCAACATACTTGTCAAAGGACAAGCCCAGGAATTTAACAACAAATTGCGAAACATGGTCACCACGTCGCAAACCAAACACATAACGCACAATAGAATTAACAATCTTATGAACACGCAGCATTTGAGAAGAACTAGCTCCAGAAAAAACCTCCAAACAGTAGTTTACATGAGACATCAACAACGACATAGCAACTTTCCGCCTAACATTAAGGGGTAAATATACTTGGAGACTATAAAGCCTCCTAAGCTGAAAGCGAACACGAGACAACAGAACATCAATATGCGTTACAAAACTAAGCTTAGAATCGATGACTACACCCAAGCACCGAATCTCACCAACAACATTAACAACAGAAGAACTCACACAGATATTAGGAATTACAGAATTAACAGGCGTATTAAAAACAACAGCTTCAGTTTTATCCCAGTTGATAGCCAAACCATTAGAGGAGATCCAAAGTGATAGCGATTGTAGCACAGAATTTGCTAAATTCTCCAGATTCAAGAGATTTACACTCCTGAAGAAAACATGGATGTCATCCGCATACATAAAAATACTACAGCCAGAACCTGCAATTGAATCCACAATGTCATCGATAAACATTATAAACAAAAGGGGTCCAAGCACCGAACCCTGTGGGACACCACGCCGAACATCACTAACATCAGACCGAACACCCCTATGCTCCACAAACTGGGACCTACCCACTAGATATGAAGAAATCAACCTACAGGCAGAAAGAGAAAAACCAAACTTATGCCTCAACTTGTGGAGCAGAAGGCCATGATCAACGGAATCAAAGGCCTTGGACAAATCAAGACCAACAAGTAAACCAACATCAGAACCATTGAAAACATCGCGAATAAGATCAGTGAGGCATAACAAATGCAAAGTACTACTATGGCCATGTCGAAACCCATACTGGGAACTACTCAAACACTTACGGTCATCAATAAACTCTACAATAGATTTGGATTTGGTGAACAGATAGAATTGAAATCCTGAAATTTGAAATTAAGTTTACTTTTGAAGTGTAGGATTGAGGTACTTTTGGAAATTCGTACTTGTGGGTACGGAAAGTTCTAAATGGTACTAAATTTTACTGCTGGAGTGTAAGTTTGAGGAAGTATTGGAAATTCGTACTTATGGGTACGTAAAGTACTACATTTGGTACAATTTTGGATTGGCAGCGTTGGCATTGGTTGACAAATAGAGTTAAAACTGTGAAATTTGAGCTTAGGAACTAAATTTTAAAAGTTGTACTGAATAGTGTACTATTGTTTTTATGCTAACACGAATTCGGTTTCTAAATAATGTACTGAAATCAACAAGTCAAACGTAAGGTTGTGGGAATTGTTTTTATTTTTGTTGTCAATTCTGAACGTTATAGTAAGTTCATTTGAAAAAGAAAAATCTACGCGGCTAATGTTTTCCAAGAAGGCTTTTACACCCTGAGAACAAAAAGGCCTAAAATAAAATGTTTCAAAAATGAACTGTTATTTAGGGTAACATATTTGAATAAATGTTTTCTACATTTTGATATCACAAATTCCAAAATTCGATTGGAAAATGTGGATAAAAAACGTGTATAAAATTTTCAAAATACACATACCGTTCTAATAAAACATGGACTGGAATTTAAAATGTAGGCCGCTGTTGAACTTTAGAGGTCTTTTTTGAAATTCGAACAAAGCGGGTACCAACGGTACTTAAATGAAATGAAATATCAATTCAAATTGGTATTAGTACATCAAAATTTTCAGTGTTCCCCATATAATATTTACAGTCGAAATCGCTTATAACGTCGTCGTTTATAACGTCATATCGCTTATAACGTCGAAATCCAAAAGTCCCGAATTTCTGACCTTTATATTCCACACAAATAAATATCGCTTATAACGTCATCGCTTATAGCGTCATATCGGTTGTTACGTCTGATTTTTGTGAAATACTTGAATTTTGCTATCGGTTATAACGTCGAATCATACAAGGAAGAACAATTTTTCTCAATATTTTGATGTATGTATTTTTTTGAACTCAAACACACCACCAAACATATGCACAACATGTTCGAAGATGGTGTTAGACAACTGAATTACGACTGTCATATAGGCGGTCTCAAGTCAATTAACCTTGATTTTTTGCCTCCCAATGTCACATCTGTTTTACAACCCATAGATCAAGAAGTAATAAAATCATTAAAATCGTATTACCGGGATCGACAAATATCCACTATTCTGGCAAGAATAGAAAAGGAAGAAAGTACGATATTAAATGTGTTGAATGCAGTGTTATTGTTAGATGAAGCCATGAAAAATGTAGCGTCTTCTGTCATTGCTAATTGCTTTCATAACATTGTCATTTTTGATGAATTAGTTACCATCGATGCCACGTAAAATGACGACGACAAAATATTTGAAGTTTTAGATGAAGGCAATTCTACCGAAGAAATTGACAGTAGAAACACTTTAAAAATTTATTTACTCAGAAGACGTTACAACACAGAATGTGTTTTGGAAACCCTTTCAAAACTCAGATCTGAGTTAAATGTAAACGTATGAATTCCAAAAAAGCCAAAACTAAAATAATAAAACCGTATCATATAACGTAATATATATATCAGCTGACGAATGAACTTAATGTCCTTATTTTTTATTATTTTGTTTTTAAGTCTTTTATACGAATGTATATACATATAATGAAAAGGTTCCAAAATTGAATTGAATTTTTTTTATTTACTTAATAAAACAACGTGTTCATACCCAAAAGTCACTATACATAATATAATTTGACCTCTTCTATTAATATCGTTTATAACGACTATCGCTTTTAGCGCCCGAATTTGGTCGGTCCCTTGACCGACGTTATAAGCGATTTCGACTGTATTTGCATATTATATTATTCCTTTTCCGCATACGAAGTAGCGGAAATTTTGCTAGTATATATATATATATATATATATATATATATATATATATATATATATATATATATATATATATATATATATATATATTCCACTCACCTATGGAAAATACGGAGAGGCAAAAGGATTCAAAACCAAAGATTTGTTATTCAATTTATTTCGCATTTGAAATTTCATTATTCTACAACTCACGTTGTTCAAAATAATACCTCATATTATATCCCACTTGATGGAGCTTAATTGTTTTTTGGCGGCCAATCCCTATCTTAATTCAATTGTCTCATAATCATGTATGTTCTGGCGTCACAATTCGTCGTTCTCGACATGCCAACCTAATGGATTTGTATTATTTAATATGGCCTTACTCTATATCGATATCGGAATATGTCTACCCGCCTGCCTGGAAATGCATGTAGAAGCATACACACATATATATGTATGTTTGCGGCGGCATAATTCTGTTTGCTGCATTCCGTTTTGTACTTCTGTGTTGACCTTTTCTTTAATCAGTAGCAGACGAGAAAACAAAGAAATTAACTCCAAATACGCAGCGTTCCTGCAAGCTTGTTTTCCAAGTCTTTTGTTTGTCAATTGCATGTTGTGTCTGTCTGCAGCAGAAATATCATCAGAAACAACAGCAACAATGTTGAGCAAAACAAATTTCTCATAAATGTTTACGTTAACACAAAAGTGTGGGCATTATAACAGCCACACTCTCGTTCGAAGCTGGCAAACTGTGGAGCCAACTACTACTCATAGGCCCATTCTTACATCTTGTCTTTAAAGGCCATTCTAGTTATACCTTACTTTAAGAAACTTAAAGAACAAAGTTCGCATTACCAGGAATTTGTTATTACATCTTTCATTTAATATAAATGTCAAGTTTTGTAAAAATATGGCAATATCCAACAAAAAAGTCTGCGTACATAAAATTTACTAAAATCTGATTGGTTGATTTGAATTTGCTGACAATTTTTTCTTGCTTTTGGTGCAGCATACTCTCGGGCGCAGCTTAAATTTTAAAAGGAACACAAAGTTCCTTTTAATTTATGTGGCACTTATTATTAAAGGAAACATGTAAGAACAAAAAACGGGTTATCTGTCCAATACCGGCCAAAATTTTACTACAGAAAGGATGTAATAATGGGCCATAGCCTCATAAACAGCCACATGGTGTACTGTGAAAAATTATTTGCAGCCCCTTGCCATCATGTTGTTAATTTTTATATTTTATACCTCTGCTACGTTGTCTGCTTTTGATAAGAAAACGTGGACATGTGAGCGCTCACTGTTCCATTTGTGGTCTGGTCGAGTGGTCCATGTTGTTGTCCTTTTGCGAAATTAATGAAATCTTATTTTATGCATTGCTTTCCTCTCACATATTATGCAGATCGGCATATTTATTCCTCTGGTCTTCGTTGGTGTCGAATATTGTTCTGCTTTTATTTTGTTGTCCTTTGTTGGTCATTCAGTTTTACTTGTTAAGATTACACCAAAATGACATATTGGCGCCGGATTTATTGTTAATTTTTTTGCATTTTATATTCGAAATGGTTTGATATTTGAAAAGTGAAACATGAAAACAGAGACTTACTGTGTTGCAACTATAGGCCGAAGTTCTATAAAAACATTTTGGAAGCGATCAAATGTTAGATGTATTTAAAAGAATACGAAATGTCGTTAATAGTCTTGAATTCTTATTCAATCAAGGAACACCATCGATTTGAAGTCTGAGTTTTAAGATAAATTGAATTATATTGAATTGCCATATTGCTACAAATAATTTACTTATATTGAAAAATGGAGTCATATTGCTGATTGGTAATTATTGATTAAATTCAATCATAATTTGCCCCCATCCACGGTAATAACATTTCAGTACAAAATAATTTCCTTTCTTTTATGTATACCATAAAGTGTGAAAATATCAGGCTATTACGGCCAACACCTTTCCATTCACAGCTCATGATATAATGAACAGCATCATAAATGTCCTTAACATGTAGAACATCAATTCAGAGTGTCGCTGTTGTCGCGGCCAGCGTAGCCATGCAGTGAGTTAAGTATAGTACACGCAGACCAACAAAACTGACAGTCACCGAGGTTTATTTCGTTAATATCAAAGTGTAGCTGAATAATTACTTTCCTAATCACTATATACAGTATAGTCTCGATAATCCGGACACTCGTTAATCCGGACAACGCGGTAATCCGGACAGTAGAATTTTTTACACTGTAGACTCGGTAATCCGGACATCTCATATTTTTCTGACCTCGATTTTCCGGACATCAATATATTTTCCCTATTTTGAACATTATATTTTTATTTATTTCATTGACTTTTTCATTCTTAGCAATAGCAATTGGTGTATAAGTAAGAAAAATTAAGTTTTTCAGAGTTTTAGGTCCAAATCTCGACTTTCGGGCCATAGCCATAGTTGAATCAGTTATACAGCCAGGAAGATGTCGACATGGAACTATCTGAATCTGTCAAATGAAGTAACAGTATCTAAAACCTGTGTTGGGAAGCCTAGTTCTCTGAAAAATCGGTCTTGCGGATCTCTCCTCTTAAGGAATTAGTTCATTAGATTGGTGAGAAACTCTTCAAACAGCGTGTAATGTCTTCCAAGGATATTTTAAAAAATTCTTATCTCTCCTCTTAAGGAATTAGTTCATTAGATTGGTGAGAAACTCTTCAAACAGCGTGTAATGTCTTCCAAGGATATTTTAAAAAATTCTTATGGCTCTTTTATTTTCTTTCCTAGACCTTCAAATTCACCAGATTGTTATATTTATAGTATTTTCGTAATTATGAAACCAAAAGATTTAAATTCCATTTGGTTTCGGTCGTAGTTCTAAAAATCAAATGTAAGCCTATACACATTTTTGATAAAACAATATTTTTTTGGTTTCGAGGACGAGATGAACTCATTCATAGAAATGGCTAAAATATATTCACCATAATGAGAGGAGTGCACTTGAATTCTGAAGTTCTATCGCAAGTCTTAAGAGAGACAAAAACTGTTGATACATTACTAGTAACTCTGAAGAAATGAAGAGTGGTATAGCGGTATTTTTTGACAAAAGAGTAGACAAAATAATGGGAGATTTTGACAGTGGGTGGAGTTAAGCATTATGTATCGTTTTTAATAAAAAGTGAAAATTTCAAAAGTGTTTGTTAATCGGCTACGAAGTTTATTTATCGACAAAAACTATGAATAAATACTCTCGTAAACATCACTTGTAGAGAAGTTTTAGAAGACAAACATACTCAGGATATGTCACCTAAATTACTCTGGAGGAATGGAGGAAATAGTTTGGTGGCCAGGAAGCTGCTCCCAGTTTTAAAATGGCCATAACCCGTCACATGTCAAATTATTATCTAGTAAACGTCCCTTAATAATGATTTAAACTTACAATATTATATGTTTTTGTTACTACTCGGTACTCCGGACAATTCGATAATCCGGACACCGCCGAAACATGTGGTGTCCGGATTATCGAGATATACTGAACTAGAAAACATATTGTATTTTAAACATTTTTAGCTAAACAAACGTTTTCTTTATTTGCAAGAAAACTGTCGTAAAATACGCCGGCTGTCAAATTTGAATGATGGTGTGTACTCTCCTTTATATAATGAAACTAAATTCAATTACCGGCAACACGAACTTCCATTAATGAAATTATAGTTATTATACGCCAAGTAAATTGGACTCAAATTAACACAGGTTGCAACTGATTTATAATCATCCCATGTGGCACAGTGGGATGTCTACATTGGATTGGTGTATACGAGTAAAAATAAATGCACATATTTTTCTGCTGCAAATACAAAGTATGTGTATATGAGGGTGACCCAAAAAACAGCAATTCTTTTTTTTTGGATTTCCTACACCCTAAATTTGTTCCATTTGATCCAAAAATCTTATATATGAAATTTTATGGGTATCGGTTAACGCTAACCCGTGCCAACATACCGATCTTTTCAGAGTAATTTGTATGGGGTCGTAATTATGGTCCAATCAATGAAAAAACTTTACCAGTTCAACAGAAAATCGCTCTACAGGCCACAATTATTTTGCAATCGACGAAACAAAATGGAAAAAATTAGGGAGTAGGAAACCCAAAAAAAATTTCGTTTTTTTGTCACACTAATGTATATACATCAGGGCTATGACTTTTTTACAACCCCATATCCTTGAATGATATTTTGATGATTTTTTACCTAAGAATAGTTAAGGTGATTAGATAAAAAAATCTCGCGCACAAAATCATTTGAAAATTTTTCTAGCCACACGACATAACCAAAATTACATTCCATTTTGTCGCTTACTAATTTTATCTGCATGTTATTACATTTTATATCATATATAAATTTTATTTTATTTATCATACCAATTCAAAGTTTGTTTGTGTGTGACCTTTTTCAATATTTAAATGGAATAAAAGCTATTATAGTCAATAATAGGCAAAAGGTCAGTCATTCGTGCAACAGAAAATAATATTTTGAAAATAAAAGTCCATTTCGTAGTACTTCAGCAAAAAAAAAATGTGGAGTGACCTTTTTTAATACTTAAATAGAGAAAACGTTATTTTACTCAATAATAGGCAAAAGTTCATCCAACATTGGTCCTTCGAGCCGGATGAAATACCAGCTAAAGGTGCGTATAAATGCAATTTTTATACCAGTGTGTTGCAATATTAGTGTGTTGTGTCCCTTACATAGAGGTGTCTCGGGAATTGAAAGTGAAAAGAGTCTGTGTTATTTGAGGTTAGGATAAGTTGAAGATCGTGCATTTATTTACATACATACACCTTGAAAGCGGCCAGTACATAGAAACCGTACAAAGTTGAACACTGCGCTGCTCGGAATACATAATTCATCGTTGTTTTTGTGTTTGTGTACATTAATAAAGTACAGTGGAGCCATTTTAAATTGGAATTTGTTATGCGAGTACTTATTACATGCATGTATATAAGTACATAAGGTGTAAAGTGCAAACTTTAATACAAGTTGGTGGCCACAGAGAACAGAGAAAGTGTTGTGTGGAGATCGGAGGGAAAGAGGACGTTGTGTTACGTCATAACTGAACATTTGATTTGGCTTGTTTAGGAAAGCCCTCGATAGGTTATTGGTTTGTGGCACATTGTTTAAAGAAGAATTCAATATTCCAATAATCAAGTGTACTGTATCTCAAGCTTATATTACACTGAACGGCGGAAGTGGTGGCCCGTATAATTTAACGTAATTAAGAAAAAAAGAAGAATTGTTTTGTCTTTAGTCACTTTTTTTAACCTAAAATTCTTGCCGAGGAAATTACAACCTGTGGATGCAGAAAGTGAGCGAGGGCGTACATTGTACTTTTATTTCTAAACTCAAGGCCTTAATTGAAGGATTGTGTTTACAATACATAGTGAAATAAAATAATTTTTTTATTTATTTTGCTAATTAAAAATGATGACAGGAGAAAATTTTGAGGATGTTATGGATGAAATGACGAGATTTGAGACAAGGCTTAAAGATGAGGACTTTTCAGAGTACACAGTTGAAGCAATTGATTGTGAGAGAAATGAATTGGAATTGCTATGGGTGAAATTTAAGTCGGTACATGAGTCTCAAGCCTCGGAGACGAAGGAAAAGAAGAAAATGTATGCCAAATATAATCAAGCGCACAAAACCTATATAAGGTGTATTAATATTATAGCAAATGCGAAAAAGAAAGTAGTTGCTCAAGAAGAAAGGGTTGTAATGGCTCCAAGGCAGGAATTATCAGTACGGGTGCCTCCATGTGATACAGGTACATTTCGGGGTGATTATGTAACATGGCCCACCTTTAGAGACCTGTTTACCGCTATATTTATTAAGAACTCACAATTAAGTCCTGTTGAAAAGCTTTTCTATTTATTTCAAAAAACGGAAGGCGAGGCCCGTGAAATAAATAGAAATATTGCTCTTACCGCCGAGAATTTCGACATAGCTTGGTCGAATTTAAAATTGCAATATGAGAATAAACGTGTTTTGATAAACAGCCAGTTAAGGCTTTTATTCAATATGGCCCCTTGTCAAAGTGATTCGTCAGCAGAGGTAAAAAGGATACAAAGAGATGTCAATAATTGCATATCAGTTTTAAAAATTGTATGAAATTGACATCGGATCATGGGATCCTATCTTTGTATTTCTCTGCTCTGCTAGACTTTCAGAGCAGACATTGAATTTATGGGAGCAGTCTGTTAAAAATAAAACACAAGTTCCATCGTGGAAGGAGATGAATAATTTCTTGACAGACAGGTTTCATGCATTGGAAAGTGTGTCCGATGTTATAGCCACGAGTTCAGTGGCCCAGTACTTCGAAAAATTTGTCTCATAAAAGTCATCAAACTAGCGTAAAAGTGAAGATTCATAAAAACCATCATTCTAAGGTAGAATCATTTCTCTGTAAGCTGTGTAAGGAGAGTCATCAGATTAGCTCATGTCATAAATTCTTGGCAATGGATCAAAAGACTCGATCAAATACGCTGAGGAAATTTAATTATTGTTTTAATTGTATGAAGAGAGGGCACTTGTATGTTAATTGTACAAGTCCTAACGGGTGTTCTAGATGTCAGAAGAAACATCATACGCTACTTCATAAAGATTTTGTCAGTAAGATTGGACAGGGACAACAGAGCAAAGGCATTAATGTCCCACCTCCGTATGATTTAGCAAAAAATGATAAAATACAGTCCACAGAAAATCGGGATCCGATTGAAAACGTTCAAACTCATCACACTTCAGTTACAAAAAAAGTGATGTTAGCGACCGCATGGGTCAGTATTTGTCATTGTGGCGCAACACATAGAGTGCGAGCACTGATTGATCCCTGTTCTGATGAGACTTTTATATCAGAACGAATTCAAAAGCTCCTAAAGTTGCCCGTGGTCTCTGTCTCAGCTGAAGTGACAGGACTGGGAGGGAAAGTAGTTAGCAGGGCTAATAAAATGGCATCTTTCGAGATAAGTTCCGATATAAATCCAAATATATCACTTAAGGTTCAGGCTCTAGTTGTGTCTCATGTTACTGGGGACATTCCTACACACTCTCTTAGTGATAATGACATGTCGAATCTGCCTAAACTGGATTATGCGGACCCAGGTTTTTATAAGAGTGGTCAAATCGATATCTTGTTAGGCGGAGATTTATATCCTAGTATACTGAGAGGAGGAGTTCGACGTGATATCTACGAAACGCTTGTGGCTCAAGAGACGATCTTTGGTTGGATTGTGACTGGCCCGACTAGTAAAAGGATTCAGTCCTTTAGTACAAGAGTTTCTTTTATGGCAAACAGGTCAATAGATGATCAACTAGCAAAGTTCTGGGAGTTGGAAGAGGTGGCCCATAGGAAAGTGTTATCAGATGATGACAAAAAGTGTGAGGCTATTTATTGTTCTACAACTAAACGGAATGTTGATGGTCGGTATGTGGTGGACCTGCCATTTAAAGGTACAGCAGAACCCGTGGGTCCGAACAGATTTATTGCCGTCAGACAATTTTTGAGGAATGAACGCACTTTGCTCAAAAACCCCGAATATACTAAGAAATTATACGATGAAGTCATTAAGGAATACATATTGTTAGGACATATGGAGAAAGTGGAAAATAGTGGCTCAGGATACTATTTACCGCACCATGGAGTATTTAAGCCTGAGAGCGCAACGACGAAGTTGAGAGTCGTTTTTAATGCGTCAAGTCCTTCTTCAAATAAGGTCAGTCTTAACGATATGTTGCATGTAGGACCTGTTCTTCAAGCGGACTTAGTGGTTCTTATTTTAAGATGGCGGTTCTTCAAGTTCGTGTTCAACGCGGACATTAGTAAGATGTATAGACAGATTTTGGTAAATCCAGAGCATACGGGTTTTCAGAAGATAGTCTATAGAGCATCTGAGAATGAAGAAATTTCAGACTATGTGTTAAAGAGAGTCACATTTGGTATAAATTGTGCGCCATATTTGGCTCTAAGGACCCTGTTAAAGCTCGCAGATGACGAGGAATTTGAATTTCCTATTGGCGCCCGTCTTCTTCGCTCTTCTATGTACGTAGATGACGCATTGGTAGGAGCCCATAGTGTCTCAGAAGCGGTTGTAGCTCATAATCAGTTAGCAGGGATTTTGAAGACGGCGGGTTTCGAATTGAGAAAATGGACCTCAAATTGTACAAATATTTTGCAAGGCATACCAGTGAAACATCTACTGAGCGAAAGTTTCTTGTGTCTCGATGAGAAAAGTACAGCAAAGACTTTAGGAATCCGCTGGAACGCTTCGGAAGACAATTTTTACTTTGTCACAGATAAAATTCCCAAAAAAGATGCTTATACGAAAAGAGAGGTGCTTTCAATAATCGCCAGGCTCTTTGATCCTGCAGGATGGTTGGCGCCAGTAATTATAACGGCAAAGATTATTATGCAAGATATGTGGCTCGATCAGATAGAGTGGGATGATAATATAAAAACAATTGCCCTAAGAAAGTGGAAGGGTTTTATTGCCAGATATAACGAGATTGACACGATTTCTATACCACGATGGATACGTTATACTCCAGAGATTAGAGTAGAGTATCATGGATTTTGTGACTCGTCGGAGTTAGCATACGCCGCTACAATCTACATAAGGGTAGGAGAAGGAAGTGATATAAGCTCAAACTTGCTAGTAGCGAAAACTAAAGTGGCTCCTGTGAAAAAACCGTCCTTGCCGCGTTTAGAATTATGTGGTGCGACTCTATTGGCAGAGTTAATTGAGAATATGTTGCCCAATTTTGAAGTAAATGACTACGATTTATATTTGTGGTCTGACCCCACAATCGTCTTAGCATGGCTTAAAAAGCCGCCGTGCAGTTGGAAGACGTTTGTGGCAAATAGAGTGGCTCGCATCTTAGAGAAGGTGGGTAATAGGAACTGGTCACATGTAGCTTCTCAGGATAAACCGGCTGATCTAGCAACCCGGGGGCTGGTCCCTTCGGATTTGAAAGGGAACCGGCTATGGTGGCATGGCCCTAATTGGTTGGTTCAAGATAAGACAATGTGGCCCGCGTCGTCTAAAATCTTTGAGACGTCGGAAGAGTCAAAAACAGTTAAAGTCCATATTGCTAGATCCATAACGTCCCAAAAACCTATAAAGCTGTTACCGTTTGATATTTTGGATGAGTATTCTTCTCTTGCTACGGCTACACATGTAACAGCCTACATATTCCGATTCCTCCACCGGTTGAAAAAAAAGGCGGGTTCGAGGTCAGGTCGAAGCGCTTGACCGCCGAGGAACTGAGTTTCGCCAAAAATCGCCTCTTTCATCTATCTCAGGTTCGACATTTTCCCGAAGAGTATCACTGTCTTAGGAAGAACCTCCCGCTTCCGTCTACAAGCCCGTTGTTAACTCTGACACCATTTTTGGACAAACATAATGTCATAAGAGCAAATGGTCGTCTCGGTTCCGCTTCTGGTCTGTCGTACAGTGAACGACACCCTGTAATACTTGCATATAAGAGTCGTTTAGCTAGGATGTATGTTGATTTCATACATAAGCTCGTTATGCATGGTGGCCCTAGGTTGGTATTGAATACCATTCGTCTCGAATGTTGGATTTTGCGTGGGAAGAATCTCGTCAAGTTTCACATTCGGAATTGCAAGAAATGCATTTTATATAATAAAAGATTCCAAGGTCAAATAATGGCACCATTGCCCGAGGAGAGAACCCGTTTCAGCAGACCATTCACCAACACGGGGGTCGACTTTGCGGGTCCCTTTGACATAAAAAGTTTCACGGGAAGATATTGTCGCATCACCAAGGGTTATACGTGTCTCTTTGTGTGCTTTGCGACGAAAGCCATTCACTTGGAGGCGGTAAGCGACCTATCCACCCCCGCGTTTATGGCTGCGTTAGCTCGGTTTGTGTCTCGACGTGGCTGTCCAAACCAAATCTACTCCGATAACGGCCGAAACTTTGTTGGCGCTGCTCGTCAGATTGACGCTAATTTTGTGGCTCTAGTGAAAGAGGTTCGAGACAATACAGTCCTCAAGTATGGGCATCAGAGACTATAATGGCACTTTATCCCAGCCTCGGCCCCACATATGGGAGGCCTTTGGGAGGCTGGGGTTAAAAGCTTTAAGATGCACATGAAGAAGGTCAGCGGTCAGATAAAGTACACCTTCGAAGAATTTTCTACCTTACTGGCGACTATTGAGGCTTGTCTTAACTCAAGACCCCTAGCGGTCCTCTCCGATGATGTCGACGACCTGTCTGCACTGACTCCTGGCCACTTTTTAGTAGGAGCCCCACTTTTGATGCCAGCGGAACCCGAGGAGCTGTCCCCCGCCGACACGATTCTCAATAGATGGCGCAAGCTGAAGGCGGTACAACACGAGTTTTGTAGGCGGTGGAAGGAGGAGTACCTTAAGGAAATGAACAAACGTAACAGGTGGAAGACTCCTCAAGCCGATGTGGAAGTCAATGACCTAGTGGTCATTCGGAACGAACCGTTATGTCCCAACGAATGGCGTTTAGGTCGCGTTATGAGAGTGTTCCGAGGCTCAGACGATAGGGTACGAGTGGCAGAACTCAAAACACAAAATGGCTTGATCACTCGTCCGATACATAAGATGATTTTGCTTCCCCGCGATGCCTGTCCATCTTCCTTCCCGTCCCCGAAGTAACTCATAAGAACACAAATATAACTTGTACTAATCCCCTGTAGCTCGTTAGAATAAGTACACAACCTATAATAATCACCACTGTAGTTCAGTAGTATATTCACGTCACTTACATTAATTAATGCACTTCTTCTCCACCTCAACAGGAAGGCTAACTTTAATGAAAACTATCCGTGCCCGGTATGCTCCCGATTCCATTCTATCCGAGACTGCACACGGTTTCTGGCGTTATACATAAGCGCTCGCCGCCGTAAAGTGGAGGAGCTGAAGCTTTGCCTAAACTGTTTAGCACAGTCGCACGACCGCAGCGCTTGTCGTAGTCCAGCTCGGTGCTTTAGATGTCAAGGACACCATCATTCTCTGTTGCACCAGATGGAGCCTGGCAACGTTTTCTTCCCGATGACCGCAACGGTGCGTCTGTATCCAACCGGTGAGGACTGGTGTGAGATGGCGCGTGTTATCATTGACCCGTCGCATAAGATCTCGGCAATTACCATGGAAGCTGCGCGTGACTTCCAATGTGAAATCCGAAGAGGATATGCTTCGGTCAGACTTCAGCACCGAATCTTCGAACGCGACATGGTTCATGTTAGATGTGTGATAGAGGATACGCGATATGGCAACACTCCGTCAACTCAGTTGGATACAACCTGGACACGGGACCACCCCATCGTCGGTAGAGCCACCCTCGGGGACCCAAGTTGGGACATTCCCGCCCCTTACCAGATGATCGTGGGACAAGATGTGGCCCACCAAGTGTTCACCGGAAATGTGATCGGGCGCTCTGGGCAAACACTTATTCACCATACTGCCTTTGGACCCGTTTTCTTTGGCGAAGCCAAGAAAGGAGAGCACAACCCAGTTTATGCACCCCGTCGTCGCCGATAAAACAGAGGGTAATCAACCTGAAGTATGAAGCAACCTACAGTACAAATCAACCTGAAGGACTAATCACCTGAATTATCGTTGTTTTATGTTTTTTTTTTTTTTTTTGTTTTTTTCCTTTATCAGTCTTTGCTCAGGTTATCCATACCCATTAACACTTAATTCTTTTACATAATTCATTTTAGATCGTACACATGCGTTGTAAAGCTAGTCTCATAGTCCTATCGATACCCCTAAGTGTAACATGCCAATAAATTACAATCCTGTTCTAAGGGATCCCTGACTGTTCAAGTGGACTATGTGTGGCAGATTGGCCTGTGGGACTGGTTATGAGTCATGTGTAATGCATCAAGATAAATTAACGAATTTAAATGACATTTAATTTTTTTTTATTTAGTTGAATATGAATTACTACTCTGATAACTGAATTCGATCGTAGTGTGCTATAAGTAAATCATTGAAGATCTCTTTAATTTCCATTGTCATTAATATCTTGTATTGTAGATTTTATAATGTATCTAGGTTAAGGGTATTGCACTTAGGTGCAATGGGGTGGCGGTATGGCGACGTACGCTTTGGTTAGCCGCTGACGATTGTGGCGAAAGGCTCCTTGTTATGCCCGGTAAAGGTTGATGGCGGCATGTGAGAAATTAGCTGGCCTTGTCGTCTATTTTTTCTTGTCATTCCTGTCAAAACATTCCTTGAATGAAGCTAAAAATCAAACAAAAAGAATACGAAAAAGTTAACGTGCTTAAAAGAGGAAAGTGCTGGGCTGAGACCGACTTTCCAGAAATATCAAAGCCTACACCGCCAGTGCCCTCACCCGCATAAGCGAATTCCTTTAAATAAATTGAAGTTGAAGTGTGTGACGAATCTTGCTTTGTTTATTGCTTACGGGCCCTGGGAAGACAAAAGGGACGGAATAACAAACCCCGGCAGCAGCAACAGTGCCACGGGACGTGGAGCAATCAACCGGCCTCTACTACCTCATCTACACTCCAGGTATAAAAAGCCTACCTTAGTGGAGCAAACACTACAGGAATCATTTTTGAAAAAGTCAAAACCCTAATGCACTTACCCACTCTTGGGGCATTGGACCGGAATAGGACCATTTTGCGTAATTAGGAGAAATATAAGCGATTACTATTCAGGCAAAAATGTATTTGAACGTGGACCTACATAGACAGTTTTTGGGAATGATATTTTCAAGGCTTTGGAAAATCAACTGCCAACTTGTAGTCAATTAATTTCAAATTCGAAATATTCGTCGAGACCCTATAAATTATAAATATTTTTGATCAGCATACAATTCTAAGGTGATATAACCGTGTCAATCTGTCTTTCCTTCCGTATGTATGTATGTTGAAATCAAAATACAGCACGCAATATTTAAGATACAGCTTTATAATTTGGTACAGTAGTTTCTCTAACTCCTAGGAAGTTTGGTATTGAAAATGGGCTATATGGGTCCACTTTGTGACATTGCCCTCTTAGAACGGTACCTACCGATTTTCGGTATTTTGAAGGTTTAGCCACATTTTCTCAACGAAATGACTGAAATTAAGCATTAACTAGGCGTTTACACACAGACAGTATTGGCAAGACAATAGCAAAGTTACAAACCATTTTTACCAATACATTCATACTTTTCTTATACATATTTAAAAATTTATAAATGTATTTGTGAAAAAGCTTTGTATTTTTGCTATTGTCCTGCCAATACTGGCATTTGTAAACGCAGGGTTAGACTTCTATGGGCTACAAAACTTTCCCTCAGATATTTGTCAGTATACATACCACGGTACCTCCCTACCATAGAGCGGTATTTTTCGATTTTCGGTATTTTGAGGGTTTTAGCGACATTATCTCACCAAAAAGGGTTGAAGTTGTGGTGTTTAGTCTTCTTTATGTCTACAAAACTAGCCCCCATAGAACCGTACATACCGATGTTCGACATTTTGAGGGTTTTAGCCACATTGTCTTACCATAATAGCTGAAATTTGGTGTTTAGTCTTATTTGGACCTACAAAACTTTCACCCAGAAATTTCGTCAGTGTATGTCTATATATTGGTATACCCCACCAGGAGTGCCGTGGTACTACCAAAGAAAAAAATGCGACATATGTACATATAAGGATACTATGTATCCAATATGTAGCAACGTGTAGTGAAAGTGAGTGGTATCATGAGAAACGTAGGAGAAACGAGGAGAAAGGAATTTTACGTCTGAATGACAGATACAGATAGTGAGGTCTGGTTATGGAAAGATAATCTTTTCAAACTGTCGATTTTTTAGCAGCAAAATTTCCATTTAGCATTTTTAAATTATTTATTTAGCATTATTCTATCCACAAAAATCCAAAATATTTTAATCCTTTTTTATAAAAAAAATCTGACCATTTTTGGTTGACTACAGTTATTAAAAAATAAAATATGATACCTGCTGTTCGAAAAACTCAAAAAAACATGGCAGAACTACCAGGTCGTGGCACACACCAGCTGATCGAATATGAAAAGTCAAATCCCTTTATAAAAAAAAATATTTTTGTTGTAATTTCCCCAACAACATAAAGAAAGTTTTGACTAGGGAGTCGCAAGTCGATTTTCGAGTAATCGATTCCTCGATTCTTTGATTTGAAGAATCTTAAAATCGGAATCGAGTTTTGACTTCATAGAGAATCGAAAGATCGATTTTCTATTATGATTCTTCGATTCTTGCAGAGGGAATCGAAAGATCAATTCTGTTTTGACTTTTTGATGTACCACGAAAATGAAATATACAGATTACATTGGTAAGAGCAAGACAACTATATTTTAATATTTGTTGTAATGATGAACAAAGTTAATATAACGGTACGGCAGTGTTAAACGCGAAGCATTGTTCACTAAAACGTTCACATTTTCAACTAAGGAGTCATCTCGATCGAACGATTCTTTTATCCAAGTGAGTTCTAAGTAAGAATCAAAGGATCGAAAGATCGATTTTTGATTCCTACGCAGAATCGAAAATCGATTTTTGAGTTCTAAGTAAGAATCAAAAGATCGATTCTTGAGTTCTAAGTAAGAATCAAAAGATCGAAAGATCGATTTTTGCTTGGTAATACGTATTCCTAGTTTTGACATAACATATTCAAAATTGTACGATGCCACTACCTGGTTAATTGTGCCATGCAAAAAAAACGAAGTTTTTTGTCTTTGCTCTAACTTAAAGGAATAACAAGTAAGAACGGCGTTATACCCTCCACCAAGAGTTGTATTGAAGTAAAATGCAACAATTAGTTTCCTTTGGTTTATTAAGAAGACTAAGTACCAAATTTCAGCAATTTCGGTAAAACAATGTGGCTAACTTTCAAAATACTTTACAAAAAACTTTCTGGAGGTACCGTTCTATGGAACTATACTAAGGCATGGACCTGTACCGACAATTTGTTGGGGAAAGTTTTATTTCGGTGTGATAATGAGGTTAAAACCTTCAAAATACCGGAAATCGTGTGGTACCGTTCTATGGGGTCTATGTCAAAACGCAAGTAAAATGGGAATTAGAAAAACACGGTTTAAATTTTTAATATGTTTTATTTCTAAAGTTGGTCTTAAGACTGACAAACTTAAACATTATAATTTTAATATTTTGTCATTCAATGTAGCGAAGGATTTTTGCTTACGCTGCACTGAATGACTGTCTGTGAATGTGGGAACGAAGACAAAAGATTCAAATTTCATTTGAGACTTTTCTATTTCGCTACATTAAGCAGATATAAATGAATTTAATTTAATTTTAATCAAGGGGGAAGGGTTGGGACGTAACTCCTCCACCCCTTGCCGGCATAATGTTTTAATATGCTAATTATTGATAATGTACATACACACAATAATTTACATAAGTAATATTTTTTAGTAGAATTTATTAAGTATAAATATAATTTCAATTTTTATTTCATTGTTGCATACTTTATTTTAAACACATCATGGTTTGCTTTTCATATTAGGCATAAGATTGTGTCAGCAATTATTAACTTTTTTATAATCTTCTTCTTCTATTCGTTTGGCTTGAGGTCATAAATAAAAAACATAATATTAGGAGTTAATTTTTGCTAATATTTATTTAATAGTGTTTTTTTAATTCTTGAAGTTTTAATTGCAATATAATCTTTCTTTTTCTTTATGAATATATAATGTTCTTCAAGTTGTAATTGAAAAATAAGTTCATTATTCTTTTATGTTTTTAATTATTTTCTTCTTGAATTCGTTAAACAGTAATTTATGTGGCAGTGTTCAATATTCATATTCAATGTTATTTTAAAGAAGTTTGCATTATTTTATATATTCAGGTAATATTAATAGTAAATAGTAGTAAAAAATTAATAGTAATAGTAGTAAAATAGTATTTTCTTTAAAACATTTGCTTTATTTTTGAAATCTTTTTATCAGAAATATTTTGTATATTATACTTTTTATTGTTGGTATATTTTATCTCCACTCACTTTTGCCAATGTTTGAACAATCCTTCTCATTGTCATTTGGCATTCTATAATTGAAGCCATTATCACTCTTAAGAGGATCAACCCAGCAAAATTTTGATTATCAGTGGTACCTCAAAAACGATTTAGTTGTTTTTGCCTGGGGGAAATTCAGCAAAAAGTACCCTGATATTTTCCTTGTTTGGTATTCCTACCTTATGCCGGGCATACACTATGGGCATGTAGGACAGCAACCGATGAACACTTGTGTAAGTGTGTGATTGAATAGTGTGTGGCATTCCTTCAATCCATATTGCAAAAATTATGAATTTTCCTCCAGAACTCGATTTTGGGTTAAAGTTTTAAAAATTTTTAATTTCCTCACAACTAATATTTGTTGTTTTCAAAAATTATTTGTGGGTTACTTGGAAAATAAACAAAATTCATCGGATTGAAAGGGGTTCATTTACAAAATCAAAACTATTTTGATTTCAATCCTGCCAAAACTACTCCCAAATACATTGACAAAAACTTCAAAATTTACTAATACTATTACAAATGCTGTCGTGCATGCCCATAGTGTATGCCCGGCATTAAGGCTTGAAATTTGTCCGAAACAAGTATTAAAAAAACGAAAATTGACAAAAAATTTTCCTCAAACAATGGTACAGTTTAGTTTAGTTTATTTTTATTGAGACTTTTTAACAAAATCAAGGTATTTGAAACGTTATAAAGGAGGTACTTAAAACTGGAATGTATAATTTTAATGACTGATGAAATGAATATAACCCATGTTATTAAAATCAGCAGTTAAACAATCATTATATATGTTTACAATAAAAGAGAAAACGCTTGCTCCCGGCGTTAGCAGAACCCAAAAATTAGACTTAAAAACTATGACTTACAAACTAAATCTTAAAACTTATCCTTAAATCTAAGAGAATACAAAGAGTGTATTAACATAAAACTAGCTATTAACCCCTATGGGTGCCTGCTAATGCCTTTAAATAAAAATTTGGTAAGCCACAAGGAGAATTTGCTTCCAAATCCGCCTCAGTAAGTCCAAGAGGTGAAATATAGTACGTGTTAGACCAATTGAAAGCTGTCTGATTAGCCAAGATATCTGCGATGAGCGGATTTGGTGAAAGCGATAAACGGGAAATAAAAGTTGCTATCCTATTCATTGCATACATAGGAAGGGGTACAACATTTGCTTTTTCATAGATAAAACAATTGCTGTATCGTCTATTAACTGACTCGAAATTTCGGTTTACACACATACGTAAAATTTTTCTTTCAAAGACAGAAAATTCATTCATAACCGTAGGGGATATACCGAACCAAATTGAAAACGCATATAATAAAATTGGACGAATACTAACTTTATATATCAAAAGTTTTGTTTCTACCGGGAGAAACTTATTATTAAACAAATTTCATTAATTTAGAAAAGTTTACACCCAGATATTTAAAATTTTCGCCGAAAGGAATTTCTTGGCCATTAAGACACAATTTTAAATTTTTACTTTGGGGCACAACCTAGTATTTACATTTACCCGATGCATTTCTCAGGCATATTTCCTGACATTTTGAAACATTAATTTTAATCCCCCAATCAGACAAAAACGTACAAACCCTATCAAGGTACTGGGAAAGAGCTAATAAAGCATTATCAGGAGATTCTGCGTGGGTGTACAACAACGCATCATCTGCATACAAAATCCCCTGACAATCCTGGAAACGATGCGGAAAGTCGCTCATATATATGTTGTAAAAATGCGGTGCTAAAATTGAGCCTTGCGGAACACCGCAATTCACTTCAGCGAAACTAGACTCTGATCAATCAAGGCAAACAAAAAATTTCCTATTATTAAAAAAACTTGCACAAAGTTTTATCACGTGAGGATTGAATCCAATGTTAATCATTTTTTGAAGGATACCTTTGTGATTAGCTTTGTCGAAAGCTTTTTCTACATCTAGTGCCACCGCTACAGTACACTTATGATCCCTCAGGTTACACAAAACATCATCCTGAAATTTAAGGAGTGCATGCTCAGTGGAATGGCCTGATTTAAAACCGAATTGTTGATGTGGTATGTACCCCGGAGATACACCAATGTCCATTTTAGATCTAATTATCTTCTCAAATAGCTTCCCTAGGTTTGACAATAAGGAAATTGGACGCAAATTATTTACATTAGACTCATTTGCCTTTTTGGGAACTGGAATAATTTTGGCAACCTTCCAATTGTTGGGGAAGTATCCATTATTTAGGCAATTATTAAAAATTATAACCAAGAACTGTATTGCTTTCATTGGAAGCTTCTTAATTAGACGGTTAGATATATTATCAGGACCAAATGATTTCTTACTATTCAATGTTTTCACCAACTCAACAATGCCGTTTGCAGAAGTAAATTCCGATAAATTATTTTCATTCAAAGCTGTGTTCTCCATATTAAACGAAGTTATAGACACTGTAGACACTGTCCACAACATACTGTATAGATGATTCTACTTCCGAAATTGTTCGGAGAGAAGAAGAGCCATTATAGATGTTACCAAAATGTTCTTTCAACACTTCTAGTTGCTCAGTTCTATTGCTAATCACTGACCCATTGACAGACAATACTTTACAAGTCGAAGCTCTTGTTTTTCCTATAACATTGAAGATTTGTTTATATGCGCGAGGTCCTGGACGAATAGTCTGCATTCTTTTATTAATCCTTAATTAAAGTCTTAAGCAGCTGAATTTGCTTTGATAAAAGAGCATACTCAGGTCTTGATCTGTCAGAATTTGCTCTATATAACCGTTTGAGTTCTTTTTGCCATCCGTATTTAATTCTAAATAGCCTCTTAACGTCATCGGATAAAGTGTACTTCCTATTTGAAGGCTCACGTTTTTTCAGAGTGAACACTAGAAACAAAATTTACTGAAGCGGTAAATTCGTCTACATAGTAGTCAATTTCAGTATTGGTCAGATTACGGGAATCTGGAGGGTAAAAATTTTGAAGGTCGCAACTGATATCGTTCCGGAAGTTATTCCAATTCGTATTTTCAAACGATATAAATGAGCTCTGCCTATTCAAAATGATACTAAAATTGGGATTATAGACTGACAACTTAATGTGAAAGTGATCCGAAAAAGAGGATAGACACGAAACTTGATAATTAGGTGGAGGTAGGTCTAACATGTTGCATGATACAAGAAAATGATCAAAAAAAGATGAACCATTTGCGTATGAAGGGAATGTGTTGCAGATGCGAGTAAACGACAGCGAATTTATTTGCAACCAATTGTAAAGATTTGTCTCATTTGAGTTACTGGAAACATCCCCCCATGTTGAATGCTTAGAGTTTAAATCTCCACCGATGAAAGAACCATCGAAATTTCTAGAAAACTGTTCAATTTTTTCTAGACTAGAACACAGCTTTTGAGTGTTGAAGTTAAATGGAATGTAGATTGAGCCAAATAGGAATTTCTTAACCACGCCATCCACCAAAACGTTAATTTGAATGAAAACATTTGGAAAGTCTACTCCTGCAATGTTCAATTTCGTAAAATTATATGACGATTTTAAAATAATTGCCACACCAAGTTCGCTATCATCACATACTAGGGAATAATTTTGAAATGACACTCTCTGAAATGACACTTACCAAAATTAATTGTATTTAAAAGATCAATACGTCGACTAATATCAACTAATGATCTTACATTAAAAGTGAGAAGATTAAAAAATCTATGGGCCATAATGATGGACAACTTCTTTCAACAGACTAAGACATTCATGTTTAGCCTGTTCCTTGGACAAACTTCTGAAGTTCCTAACGAAACGTTCAACTTTGCTCTCAACTGTTTCCTGGCCACATAATTCTCTAGCGATTGCCAAAAATTCCTGAATTAAAGGGGGTTTTTCGGGTGTATTACCCAAAGTAGGATGTGGTCTCAAAACATCTGCAAACGAGGAGCCATGACGGATGGAATCAGAACGTGAGGCCGCATATTTTTAAAGGCTGGGCAACCTCTCCAGTTGGAAGTATGCCCACTTTCAGTACAGTTAGCACAAAATGGAATACTATCGGACAAAAGCTGACAATCTTTAGGCTGATGTTCTTTACCGCATTTTAGACAAACATATGAGCGATTGCAATTATTTGACATGTGGCCCCACTTCTGGCAGCGCCAACATTGTACTTCCTTCTGCTTTTTATTTGGACTTTCCCATGTAACCGGCTGGAAGTCTAGAAAATCAATACAGCGAACCTCTTTAACAATGCTTCCTACACTTAGAGTAACCAAGTACAGACTGGTATCAATCCCATTTTTCTTTGTGTAAACCGTTTCAAATTTAGAAACAGACTCAGCAGGATTCGAAACAATGCTATTTATCTCAGATTTTAAATAATCCAAATCCATATTAGCATGCAGTCCTCTAAGCACGAGAGACTGTTTCCTTAAATTTTTAGGGGTGAACGAATATGAATCAATCTTCTTTTCTCTAAGGAGAGACATCATTTCCGAATGCACACCAGAGTCCTGTAAATACAGCTTGCTTTTGTACTTAGACACGTTAACAACTTTAAACACCACATTCTTCGCTTTCAGTTGACCAATCAATGAACCCATATCTTTAATATTGAATAGAAAAATTGGTGGACAAAATGAAGTATCTTTGGAAGCAATTTTCCTTTTTTCATGCCTGACTGACGGCTCTTCGGTTACAGCCGGTCTTACAAAGTTTAAGGTTTCTGTCTCGATATCAATGTCGCCTAATATAGAAAATCTATTCTGATCTGATCTGATAGTGGAATTATCTGTATAATTATTAGATGTACTTGACTGGAATGCGCCATCAAACGATCGCCTATTGCTGCTTGGAACCACCGAAGTAGCATTGTTTCCACTTACTTTAGCATTTTTATCTTGCAGAGTTTTTTGAGAGCTTGTTATACCCCGTTTATATATAACCGGATTTAACAAACCGACTGGGTTTTAAATGTCAATTCCATTGCTTATTTTTCAAACAAGTCCTCATAAAGAAGGTTAACCCTGCAAAAAGCTCTAATATAAACAGCATATTACCTTTTTTGGCCCTTGCAAACTTTTAGAAGAACCTGAGGCTCCAGCATTACCTTCACATTGACGTGAAATTTTCTTTTCAATATTTCTTCGTTTTGACGTAACCACTACAGTTAGCGACTTCATTTACATTTTGGTCTTGACCGGAGACTTCCTCTTCTTGGAACATTGCTTCATTAAGCCAGTCCCCCAAGGGCTTATCCGGTGGCTTTTTCTGTTTTAAGGGATCTTGAGATGAAGCAGACATTCGCTTCAAAGCTTTAGATCAATTCTCCAAGCAGCCCGCAAATACAAATGAAGGATTATTTCGAATTAAAGAAAAATCCAAATTTTAACCAAAATGTGTATTTTTTAAAAAAATTATTTTTTTTTCTTGACAAGAAAAGCACGTCCGATACGTTTCGAATCAAAATCAAAGGCACACAATGGTACAGTGGAATGGAATATACTAAATATATTATATATTATTATCATGCTTTTTATGCTGGTTTATTATTATCATTTTATATTATTATTTTATATTCTTTATTATTATTATTTTGTTATTATTTTTATTATTGTTATTATTATTATTATTATTATTATTATTATTATTATTATTATTATTATTATTATTATTATTATTATTATTATTATTATTATTATTATTATTTTTAATACTCTTTTATTTTGATTGTTGGTTCGGTCATAGAAAATTAAAAGATGTTTGGTTTTTGTTTTTTATTATTCTTTTATTTCTCCAATATTTCGATTGTCATCGACAATCATCTTCAGGGATCTATTTCACAAATAATAAAACACATATTACAAATTGATAAACAACTAAATATAACACAAATTATTACAATTTTCTTAGCGAAGATCACCTGTGCTGGTTTAATGTCACCATCAAACTAAACTTTTTTACGTCTATGTTTTTGTACTAAATTCCTATACATATGTGCACTGTGGTCTGTATCGGTCTTATAATTAATTCTTTTTTCATTAGGTACGTCTATTATATGAAGCATCTCCAAAGTGAATCGTCGTTTATAATTAGTTTCCTGTGATAATATGTCTACATTCTTAAAGTTCGGTTTATGCCCAGTAAGTGCACAATGGGCCGCCAACGCTGTTTTCTGTTCCAATGATTTGTCTGTTTTTTGATCCGACTTGTGTCCGGATAGTCTAGTTTTCAGTTTGGTTTTTGTCGTACCAACATATACCTTCTGGCATACGTTGGTGTCGTCCCCGTTACATGTGATCTTATATACTACATTGCTTTTGTCCTCTTTTTTAATTTTTGATTTAGTTTTACTAAACATATTGTTGACATTATTTTTGGTTTTTAAAGCTATGTTAAATTTATCTTTATCATAAATATTCGATTTACAGAACCTCTCAGAAAAACCGGGAATGTATGTAACTGCCTTGTATAATTTTTGCGTATCGTCTCTGTTTTGTTGCTGCTTAATTCTTTTTGTGCGTTTTATTAAATCATCAATCGTTTTTTGAGGGAAATCATTCATGGTTAAGATGTTTTGTATTTTTAACTCGTTCTCTGGATGAAATTGTGGGTCACTTATGTTTAAAATCCTGTTTATAAAGTTCGTGGCAGTATTAATTTTTATTCGTCGAGGATGTTTAGAGTAAAAGTTAATCAATCGTCCTGTAGCTGTGGGCTTTTGGTACCAGTCTAGTTTAAGTATGTTACCTTGTCTCATTATAACAGCATCTAAATACGGTAGTTTTTTGTTTTCTTCAATTTCATGGGTAAATTGTATGTTTTTGTCGTATGAATTTAATATTTTTAATGTGTTTGCGACCTCTGTTTTCTTTAGTATGCAAAAAATGTCGTCAACGTACTTGGTTAGCATCCTCGGTTTTATAGTCATTTTTCTCATTGCAGCGTCTAATAAGTCCTCCATTACTATGTCAGCAATAATCGGTGACGCTGGCGATCCCATTGGAAGTCCCTTACGTTGTTCGTACACCTTGTCATCATAAATGAAATATCTGGAGTCTTTTACGCAAAGAGTCAGTATTTCGTTAAAGGTGTCCTTGGGTATTTTAGTATGTTGTTCAATTATATTCCATTTTTCAGCTATCGTCTTGAGCGCTAACTTTACTGGTATGCTCGGGAACAACGATACTACGTCAAATGATATTAAAATTTCGTCGTCTTCTATGGTTTCGTTATTAATTCTTACTTTAAACTCTACTGCGTCTCTTATGTTATATATAGATTCCTTGGTTAAGTTCCTTAAAATATTGACAATGTATTTAGATAGCCCGTATGAAGGTGAATTGATTGATGAACATATCGGTCGTAAGGGGGTTCCATCTTTGTGGATTTTTGGTAGTCCATAAATTCGTGGAGCAAGCGCCGTATTCGTTGTCAATTTGTTCTTCTCTGTTTGATTTATTATATTAAGTTTCAATAATTTGTCCACTAATTTATTGTTTTTATCTTGGAGTGTAGTTGTTGGATCCCGTTTTAACCTTCTATATGTGCAAATATCCCTTAAAATTGATTTCATTTTTGTTTCGTAGTCCTCCTTATACATTGCAACAGTCTTTCCCCCTTTATCGGCATTTAAAATTAATATATTTTTATTTTCCTTTAAAAAGAGTTTCGTTCGTCCCACTGTGTCAATAATAACTTTATCTCGTATACTGAATTTGGTTTGTTGTAAATTAGGGGTGAGCACGCCTTTGTGCTAGCACACAGGCAAATTGTTAAAACGTACTCTTAGTTTTTTGTGAACCATAAACAATTAAAAGTTTATGCAATTTTTTATTTATATTTTTTAATAATTTGCATTGTCGACGATTTTAGACAACATTAATGTTTAAAAAATGTTGAAATAAGTAATGAAACATCAAGAAAAATTAAATATTAATTCTCTCTTAAATTTTCTCTTTTCCTATTTTGCTCACCATTATTGTAAATGATCGTCAATAAGAGAGACAATGTTAACTCTCGCATTCTCTTGCTCTTCTTTGTTCTCTAATGTTTGTATGCATTCCTCACTTTCTGCAATCACATTTAGAAGGGGGAATGCAGTTTTTTGTTGTTGGCAATGCATACTTTGGTCCCAACGACAAAAGCCATCGAACGTCGCTAGGTATGTCTACGTCAGTGTTGTTAGTAAACCAATCGTTGTTATGATGTATGTTGAGTGCTTCGTGTTGTTTTTGTTTCAGAGTTTGATATTTGTGGATATGTCTTGTTTTATTTTTGTTGTCGTAGCTTTTTCGGATAATAGTTTCGCTCTCCATATACATGTAAAAATCGTTCTCATCCATCATCTGTTGTAGCTTCTCTTTTGTTTGTGATAACATTGTTTTGTTTTTGTAAATTATTTTTATACCCTCCACCATAGTATGGAGGGTATATTAAGTTTGTTTTTCCGTTTGTAACGCATTGAAATACTCATTTGCGACCCTATAAAGTATATATATTCTTGATCAGGGTAAAATTCTAAGTCGAACTGAGCACGTCCGTCCGTCCGTCCGTCCGTCTGTGGTAATCACTCTAGCATCCACAAAAATGGAGATAGGACGCTGAAATTTTGGGAAAATGCGTCTTTTGTTTGCAGGCAGGTCAAGTTCGATGATGGGCTATATCGGTCCACGTTTTGGTATAGCCCCCATATAACGGTACCCCCCGATTTACGGTATTTTGACGTTTTTAGCTACATTTTTAGACCGATTAAGCTATAATTTGACATTTAGGGTTCTTAAGTATCAATAAACTTATATAACAAAAGTTGTGGACATAGGTCCACGTTTTGGTATAGCCCCCATATAACGGTACCTCCCGATTTGCGGTATTTTGACGTTTTTATCTACATTTTCAGACCGATGAAGCTATAATTTGACATTTGAAGTTCTTAAATGTCAATAAACTTATGTGACAAAACTTGTGGACATAGGTCCACGTTTTGGTATAGCCCCCATATAACGGTACCCCCGATTTGCGGTATTTTGACGTTTTTAGCTACATTTTCAGGCCGATGTAGTTATAATTTGACATTTAGGGTTCTTAAATGTAAATAAACTTATATAACAAAAGTTGTGGACATAGGTCCACGTTTTGGTATAGCCCCCATGTAACGGTACCCCCCGATTTACGGTATTTTGACGGTTTTAGCTACATTTTCAGACCGATTTGGCTATTATTTGAAATTTAGGGTTCTTAAGTGCTAATAAACATATATAACAAAAATTGTGGACATAGGTCCACGTTTTGGTATAGCCCCCATATAACGGTACCCCCCGATTTGCGGTATTTTGACGTTTTTAGATACATTTTTAGACCGATTTGGCTATAATTTGACATTTAGGATTCTTAAGTGTTAATAAACATATATAACAAAACTTGTGGTCATAGGTCCACGTTTTGGTATAGCCGCAATATAACGGTACCCCCCGATTTGCGGTATTTTGACGTTTTTATCTACATTTTCAGACCGATGAAGCTATAATTTGACATTTGAAGTTCTTAAATGTCAATAAACTTATGTGACAAAACTTGTGGACATAGGTCCACGTTTTGGTATAGCCCCCATATAACGGTACCCCCGATTTACGGTATTTTGACGTTTTTATCTACATTTTCAGACCGATTTAGCTATCAATTGACATTTAGGGTTCTTAAATATCAATAAACTTATATAACTAGTGGACATAGGTCCATGTTTTGGAATAGCCCCCATATAACGTTACCGCCCGATTTCAGGTATTTTGAGAATTTTACCAACAAGTTTTAACCGAATTATCTGTAATTTGAACATTTGACATTTGAAATTCTTAGTGGTCACCACACCTCTCCACCAAAAATTGTCAAGAAAGCCCCCATATAACGGTACCTCCCGATTTTCAGTAATTTGATGATTTTAGCTACAATATTAAACCGAACTGGCAGTAATTTGACATTTGAAGTTCTTAGTAGTCACAACACCTCTCCATCAAAAATTGTCAACATAGGTCCATGTTCGGATATTGCTCCCATGTAACGGTACCTCCAAATTTTCAGTTATTTGGCAATTTTAGCTAAAATGTTTAACAGAACTAACTGTAATTTGACATTTGAAGGTTGTAGTGGTCACCACACATCTGCATCAACAATTTTCAACATAGCCCCAATATAACGATACTTCCCGATTTTCGGTACTTTGAGGATTTTACTTAAAATGTTTAAGCGAACGTAGGTCCATGTTTTTGTATAGCCCCAAAACAAACCTCCCGATTTTCCGTACCTTAGCTTTATTTTTTGGACGAACTTTCTGTAATTTGAAATTTAAAAGTCAACAAAAATTCTGCAACAAAAATTGTTCATTTAAGTTCATATTTTCGTATAGCCCAGATACCTCCGATCTAGCTGTTAATGACATTTGAAGTTCCCACGTTATGTACCGATTTTCGATATTTTGAGGATTCTAGCTAAATTTTTTAACCGAATCAGGAGTTATTTGACATTAAAAGCTCCCATCAAAAACTGTCAACATAGGCCCATGTTTTATTATAACCCCTATATAACAGTACCTCCCAATTTCTAGCCCACCAAAAATTAGATATAGGCACCATAAAAAAGGGCCTCCCGAATGAAGCATTTTATGTACATTATCTGACATTTTAACGTACTCACTTAAAGTTGGGGACAGGAATGAATATTTTATGGTGGAGGGTATGAAAAGTTCGGCCCGGCCGAACTTAATGCTTTTTTACTTGTTAATATTATTATTATTATTATTATTATTTTTATTATTATTATTATTATTATTATTATTATTATTATTATTATTATTATTATTATTATTATTATTATTATTATTATTATTATTATTATTATTATTATTATTATTGTTATTATTATTATTATTATTATTATTATTATTATTTTTATTATTATTATTATTGTTATTATTATTGTTATTGTTATTATTATTATTATTATTATTATTATTATTATTATTATTATTATTATTATTATTATTATTATTATTATTATTATTATTATTATTATTATTATTATTATTATTATTATTATTAATATTATTATTATTATTATTATTATTATTATTATTATTATTATTATTTTTATTATTATTATTATTATTATTATTATTATTATTATTATTATTATTATTATTATTATTATTATTATTATTATTATTATTATTATTACTATTATTACTATTATTATTATTATTATTATTATAACTATAATTATTGTTATTATCAGCGTTATCACGCTCACAGCGATTGCTGGAATTTACGCACCGGGTCTGTGACCAAAGGTTGGGCTCTGTTGGGATATTATATATCCTTCATTATTACACTTATTTATCCTATAGTTACTCGTATTAGGTAGCTTTAATTATTATACATTTCTGTCAGTATTTTGCTCCTTAAGTTTAGTTGCTCTATGCTTTTTGTGGAAGAATATCTATTTTCTGCAATGGTAATGTGTTCTTCAGGTATTGTGATAATGGTTGGTATTTGGCTTTTTTGGTGTTGATTGTATCAATTATGATGGAATCTAGTGGAACAGCAAAGTCTATTATTTTTGCAGTATGATTTCTTTTGTCTACAATTACCATATCCAGTCTATTTGGTATTGTTATGTCGGGTGGATTGTTTACTAATATTGATCTATCCCAATATATTGTAAAATTATTTGTTTCTATTACGGGCTTGGGTGGTATTTGTAGTAACATGGTGTAGCTTCGTTAACTTTCAGAGATTTGAGTAGGTTTATGTGTATTATTTTCCCTATATTGTTGTGTCTTGCGGTATAGTGATTGTGGGTTAGTACGGTGCAACTATTTAACAAGTGTGATATAGTTTCTGGGGCTCCTCCGCATTTTCTACATTTGTCGTCAGTGATCGTGTTATCATTAGACATCGGATTTTGCATATTTGCATATTTTTTATTAATAAAGATACGAAAATTCTGATTGGACCAAAATTCGTTTTGAAGAAAACTGAATGCAATGACATTTTTTATTTTGCAAAATATGCAAGTAATTTTTTGACAAAAATCATCAAATTAAATTTGGAAAGTCATCAAGAAGTGTTCAAAATTAGGTTTATTGCCGTTAAACGTCGATTTCTTAGCAGATTATTATGTTATTAATTATTATTCCGCCACAGCAATAAATCTGGACTAAAAGACTTAGAAATATTTCCTATAACCCAGCCTTCTTATTAAAACATAATTGCTTTCTAATACAAATTTGTTCAAAAACTCAATCAGAAATGTCAAAATGTACGTATCCAAATATGTTGATAGTTTCTACTTGGCCAAAATTGTCTGACAGAATAACATATGAGCTAGAAATTAAGACTAATGGCCTGTTTCTCTAAGACGATTCGAATTCAAATTCATTCGAGTTACTACCAAACTACTGTTGTTGTAAGAAATGTTTGTTTGGTTGTAAATAAAAACAATTTAAATATTTTTCAAAAACAGAAGTTTGATAGTAGTTCGAACGAATTTGTATTCGAATCATCTTAGTGAAACAGGCCAAAAGAAAATATTGAACATTACATAAAATATTTCATATTTTACTAAAAACATATAACATACAAAAAACATATACAGGGCAAACATGAATATTTCCCTCTGTATTTTCCGCACGGAAAATAATTTTAAAAAGTGAAATTCTTTTAAAATTAGTATTTGTTAAAAGTTGAAAACTAGATTCGCTTCATTATGGCGTATTCTAGTCGAATCAACAAAAATATTCCCTTTTTGGCATAAATATGGAAATAAAAAATTGTGAAAATGGGGAAAGGAAACAAATTCTGCACGAAATTTTTATTCATGATTGCACTGATAACTATATTTTAAAACCCTAAGGGTATTATGTCTTAGTGAATGAGTTTGCAACATGAAACGAAATAGACCCACAGTTCCTTTTAATGATCTGCATAGATTCGCACTTATCCATCTGGCCATGTCTTTTTGAAAACAAAGTACAGGTCACATTTATAGACCAATTCGCATAAAAATTGGAGATTTCTTGGCTCTAGGGCGATCCCTATTTATTTTGGTAAGAATCGATTCAGATTTGGATATTGCTCCCTTATATACAGTATATTCGCGATAATCTCTACACCACAGGTTTCGGCGGTGTCCGAATTATCAAGTTGTCCAGATTAACGAACTGTAAAGAAAATAAATTATTTTCTATGATTAAATATCTCGTGGATGTTATATAATACTTTTTTGAATTGTAATGGCTAATACCGAACACTTAAATAAAAGTGCTCTAAGTGTAAAAAGAGTGAGATTTTTCTACTCGACAATCCGGACATTTTTATTGGCATTGCCCATACAGCCAATCAGATTGTGAAAGTAGAGCTAGAAATATGACATTTTTAAAGTTTACATCAGAACGTAAGCAAAACAAGAGACAGATGTGTAATTTTATCGTTTTGTAAATTAAGATTCCTTAAAATCTTCGCCTTTTATGTGTATAGTGCATTTGGCAACTTTAATGACAATATTGCGGCGAATATTTTTCTTAATATATTTATTTATATCCTATACAACAAGACTAATGTGTCATAAAAGGTTTGTCCTTGTACTCGATAACTTTTACTAAATGTTTCTGAAACAATTTTTTCGCCAACTTCTCTATTAAACAACTGTCAAAATTCGAAGCATTTGTAATAATTAGTACAAATTATCGAGTAAACGGACAGGTATAGATTAAACAATTGTGTATACAAAAGGGATATGACTATTCAAAATTGTTTTCCTGTAGCAGGAATGAATGAACTATATTTTTTTAGAATTCCAAATGCTTTTCTAGCAGAAGTATGTGAGTGATTTTGTCATGTTAAAGATAATTCCAAGGTTTTTGACTTATTTATTGTGTGGTTTTTCTGAGTGAGTGCTTATTATTCATCGTGGATGGGTATAACAATAATGTATTTCCCAATTCTGCATTAAGCGGTTGTATGCGTACAATATGGATCGATATTATAAAATTACGAGCAAATGCCCGCTACTCAGCGTTGCCGACAGTTTTTGGTCGGAAATCGTCAAAAAAATCGTCAAATCGTCAACAAAATTTGGAAAATCGTCAAAAAATCGTCATCATGATCCGTTTAATGCAATTTTTTAGCCGATAGGTTTGTCAATGAGACCGACAACATAAAATATACAACCCACAGTCCCTAGTTGGAGACCACAAAAACTCATTTTCTTGAATTGTTTTCAAAGAAACTACCATTTTTTTAGTTCGTTCATCAAGAAAGAAAGAGCCCATCTTATATTACTTTTGGTATTTTTGTTGTTGAAAAATATTGAAAAGTCTTGTTGTAAATGGATATCTGCGAAACCCTTTTTTATAAAAGCGTTTTGCGATGCCAACGATGACTCGAAAACGAATGGGTCGATTATCGCACATGTGTGTAAGCATTTTAACCTTAAGACGAAACAGAATTTTAAACAAACTTTTTTATAAAAAAAAAATTTAACTGTCAAAGTCAAAATTTTGATTTTAACAAAAAATTGACTTTTTTTGTCAAAAAATCTAGCAATTTTTTTTTAAACTGTCTCGCTTAAGGGCAGCCATTTATTTAATAAGCTCACCAAACCATGTGAAGATTGGTCAATTCGGTTTCGAGCTATCGTTGACACCGACTTCAAAAATGCCATTTCGAAAAAAACGCGTTCAAAGTATCAAGAAATTGTTCCCTCAAACTTCGCTTGCTTGACAGTGTGACCCTCCATGTTTGTCGGTACACGTACATTTGGTTGATGGGCAGTCGAAAATCGACAAAAACTCTCATTAAAGAGGACATGGGTCGGAAGTATTATATCTCGAAAAATTTTAAAGGAAGATTTTCATTTATTAACAATCCTACATGAAAATGTTCAGCTGATGTAAATCCAAGATGAGGCAAAAACTATGAAAATACCTCTATTCCAGATATGTATGTGCCTAAATAAAGCCATTCCGTCTCGAAATTGTTTAAAAACATTAAAATAGCTCATGAAACCGAGTTTGGAATATTGCTTTCCTTAAAGACGTTCGCGAAATTCTGGTCAAAATATAGTTATCATGTTTTATTTCATGCAATTCGGGATTACGTGAAAAATCGTCGTTTTGGACCATAAAATCGTCAAATCGTCATTTTTCAATTTTAGGCCAAAAAATCGTCAAAATGACGATAAATCGTCAAATTCGGCAACACTGCCGCTACTTCGTATGCGGAACGGGAACAAAATATATATAAACAAAATAAATATAAGCTTAGTATGGAAATGGTGAACACTGAAAATTCTTTTGTACTAAGACCTATTTTTATTAGCAATATTTTTTCGATTTAATTCCTTTTAGTACTGTACACTGTAGTCCCTAAACAGCTATCATATGTTTTATTTCGAATTTCAAAAACTACGAACTTATATCACAGACATATACCAACAGCGACTCATATTGCAAATTTCAGACTTGACTCCTGGTTTTACCCCTTTACTAACAGAGAATTCCCTTCTAGTACGAATTTCCAAACACTAAACTTTATTTCACCCCTTCATAACAACAATAACCCACATTCACAATTCAAGGTTCTAGCTTTAGCAGTTTCGCCAGAACCCGAATAGGTCCGTAAATTTTTCGGCATTCAAAATGGCCATAAAAAAAATATCCTCATTTAACGGCACCCCTCGACTTAGTGTATTTTAAAAGAAGAACAAATCTGTATCGTCCAATTTTCTTTAAATTTTGACCTTGATTACTCATAGGATAAGTTTAATTTAAAAAATGCCCACTTCAATCCACATTTATTAGAAAAGATATTTTGAATATTTAGAGTATTTTAAAGATCTTCTGCACATTTTCCAACCGAAATTCGGAATTTGTGGCATGAAAGGTTAGAAAAAAATTTTAACAAAAAATTATACTTAATCTGCATGGTAATGTAGACCATATAAACGCATCAACAAAAGTATTCACTTATCAAATCCAAAGTGTACCAACTTTAGTACCGTTTATCTTAATCCTACACTTCAATAGTAATCATAGTTCTAAATTGCAGGATTACAGGTCTATTGGTTCACTCAAATCTAAATTTAGTGTCATTTAGTACTCATATGCATCACTTGCTAAAACTACCTCCATATCTCAAATCCAACACGCCCAGCTCTATTCCCAAATCCAAATTGTTATTACCATTTAGTACGCATAATTGCAACTTCAGGATTCCAGCTCCATCCGTTCACCCACATCCAAATTGTACCAAATTTAGTACCATTTACTACATATGAGTGCAAATTATTTTAATCATAAACTTCAGTAGTAAATCTTATTTCTAAATTTCCGGATTCCGGTTTTATCCGCATATTTAGCGTATTTTTTGCATATATTTTGGATATTTTTTGCATATATTTTGCATATTTTTTGCATGTTTTTGATATCAAAAAATTGACCCTTAAAACGCCTAGAACCAAAATTTGAGTCCAATCGGATAAGAAATAAAAAACATACTAAAATCCGATGTCTAGTTATAAGTTGGCATTTAGGGTTCCTAATGGTCCAAAATTTGTGGACATAGAAGAAAGATATCCAGAAAGGCCACAAACGAGAACATGCTTCATAGACTTTTGATATCAAATGTTCCCTTTATTTGCAGTTTAAAAAATAATTCAAAAACTAAAAAAGCATAACTAAGCAGTGAAATATTACCACCCAGTGAAATATTACCATCGCAATTTGCCCACCATTGCCCTACACCACAATGTGGAAAGGGTATTATAAGTTTTATTTTCTAAAAATTGGTGTAACACCGCGAAATATGGTATATCAAAATTCATATCTCCTATTTGACCGATTTTGTAGCGTCTCTTTAGGTTGCAATTATAGTCTGATCGGCTAGAAATTTTGAGTAGAGCTTGGGTTTACGGCACACACACTATGTAGAATATGTCAACAGTTCGCGAATTCTGAAGGGGTACAACTCGGATTCATCGATTTAAACATTTTTGGTTTTTACCATATATAGTCAATTGTGTGTAGTGTAACCATACTCACACTTGAGGTAAAATTTATAATTTAATACTGACAAATTTTTGCAGGAGGAAAGAGTTTTGGACAAGGATAGTTCGAATAATGTTTGATAATGATTGGATAGTATCTAGCGTGTGAAATTGGTCTGTATGTTAAATTCTGGACAAATTACGAAAACGAAACTTTAAAACCAACTCTTGATTGCTCATTCGATGCAAATTATATCAATGCAGTTAGCAGTTAGATAACGGAACCCTTTTACTTGTTTTGTGAAAGTATACTTATTAATTGAATAATTTTAAATTGTTAAAACACAAGTTTGTATTTGAGAAAATTACGTTTTATATTTTTATATCTTCAAATCTTTATTTTAAATAACTCTAAGATATTAAAAATTCTTATTCAAATGTATATATATTACACAAACTTAAAAAATTGGAATCACATTTTTATTCAATAAAGTTCTATAGAAGACGTTGACCGAATATCATGTAACTACATGGGGTGAAAATCCGTTTGTACGTTTAGAAAGTATAGTTTTTGACACAAAAAACCATTTAGGCCGTTTTGACGCAAGATTTCCAATTTAAGTTCATGTTTTCAGTCGTTAGACAGCAATTGATGACGAACGTCGATCTTCCGGCGGTGTTCCTGAACGATAGAATGATGCGATATAACCACATTCGATTGAGGTACATTGGCAGGTGGTGGTGCTTGCAGAGCCGGCGGCATTGTTGTGTGAACTTACGAAAGACCAATCACGGGAGAGTGTTGCGAGACATTAACAGGAGAACCAATTAACATGGGCGGTTTGGCAGCTATCTGAGGTGGTCTGGACATACCGGTCATATTGGCCTATAACGATTGGAACGATGTTGATGGTGAATAGATGGATGCCATTCCCGGCGGCAACATGTGTGGAGGTGCTCTTTAATTAAGAGAAAAGAAGAAGAAAAAACAACACAACAATCAAATAATTCAATTAATGACTGAGTCTGATTTATACCTTACCTTTGAAATTGATTAAAGTAACCCGACATCGTGGGTGCTCCCGCCAGATGTGGATAACGAAAAGCGGCAATATTGGCATGGGCATCGAACGGTTTGCGCAAATTAGCAAAAACCAAATGTGTAAATGGATTCGGTGGCAGGGCGGAACCGACTACCGTCTGAAATGATCCGGGGCCGCTTGGTAAATACGGATTATAGGGGTGTGATTGCGGACCCACCTTTTCTTGTTTGCGCCACTTGACACGACTATTTTGAAACCAAACCTAGAAGAAAGCCGACAAATGTGAAATTAGTAATTTGTTTTTTTTTATAAAAATAAGCGCAAAACAAAAATCGAACAACCAGAAACAAGGCAAAAAGGCAAGTTAAGGAGATAAAAGAATGGCTGAACAACCTCATTTGTTATCAAATTGTTATTTAATCATTTTCCATGAATTCAATTAATTTCATGCATTTTGCAATTACTGCAGCGCGGCGGCCACATCATTTGACCGTTGACGTTCATCATTTATCCGTTTGGCTAAATATTTTCTGTTTCTCTGTTTTGCTCTCATATTCGTTTGTTTTGTTTGATTCATCCATCTACAAGATGATGTTCATGGTTTGTTAGTATTGTTTTTATTTACTTTGTCGTTTGTGATTTTTTTTTAAAGAGTTTGCTTGATGTGATTTATGAAGTGTATAAAGTCTATAACTTTTAATTTCGATATTTGAAAGCTAAAACAATCACCCGATATACAATTGTAAATTCTCAATTAAGTAATTCTGAAGACATTGCCAAAAAATGAAAAAAATTAACGCAGTACGGCGATCTTAATATCCAACTATTGGACTGTAGAGGCTGATGATTTGCTTCACGCTACTACAGATAAGTGTTTATTCGTTCTGTTTACGGAAAACTGGATGCATCCACATGTGGTGGATAGTGGAAGGCCGAGGGTGACGGCAAATCAAAGAAACAGTGGTAGACAATCCGGATCTTGGGGGAGTCTCGGAAAAAATCTAAAAGTTTTGAGGTTGTGTGTTAATAATGTAACCAACACTCAGAAAAAATTCGCAGTACTATCAATAACAGGTAAAAAAGCGTTAAGTTCGGGCGGCCCGAACTTTTAATACCATGAAATATTTTCAACTAATCTGGAATAATTATTTCACAAATTGTTTTCAAAACTCCTTCTGCGAGCTAATATATGGGGTATATGTATCGGAAATAAGAGCCCCAACTAATTCTTGGAAGTTCCTATTCGTATTATTTTTAAAGTTTCACCAATGTTTTTAGCCACAATATGCCCGTGGCCTCAAGGGGTTTACACCGGATGTATTGTGTTTACCAATATTCGGTTGTTTAACTTTTTTATTATAAGACAAACATAAGAACAGTTGATACTAAATCCTTTTCCGAATGCATTTTTTACAATTTACATTTTTTATAAGGGGAAAAAATTGATTTGATGGTATTATGATATTTTACCCAGACCATGGGAAAAGTGGTAGGAGATGGCAACCTTGTTAGGATACAAAATGTAAATTCTTCCTAAAATGAGACTAAAAATTGCAGGTTATTAAAACCGATAGCACTACAATTTTTAATGATATTCCGTTGTTGCTTTTGTTTTGCACTCCCCATTCCCAAGAATATGTCAATATTGTTGTTGTTATCCCATTGAACTACAAAGTACAGAAACAAGCTCTCTGTACATAACAAAGAACTACTGGACACAAAATATTACTTTGAAAAAAAATGGTAACCCATCCAAACAAAAAAAACGCCAACCCTCCTAATTGTGAGACCGGGCACCGTCAAAATGTTGTTTATTGCTTTAGTATGCAATACCAACAAAATAATTATGTTTTATTTCGTCGAGAATCGACGAACGCATAGCAGTGGGAAAAATTTGGTTTTGTTTGCAAGTGAAGTTGCTAGAGTTTAGGTAGTGCCAAAGAAATTCTCGATCAGAGTGTTTCTATGCGCACGTATCTATTTGAGCTAGCAATTGACACTTGGGTATAAAAAGTTTCTTGTTGAAAAACAAGAAACAAGGGAACTGATGAAGATCTGTGGCGAGATCTGAAACTATAGTATTCCCTGCCTTACCCCTTGGTAAACATCGCCAATTTTTTCCCACTAATAAATTAAAGTTGTTTTAATAAAATATTAAAACAACGACTATGGGATTAAGCCTGACTATTTTGAAAAACAAAATAGAAGTCGTCATCCCAAACAAAAAAAAAAAAAACGCCAACCCTCCTAATTGTGAGACCGGGCACCGTCAAAATGTTGTTTATTGCTGTAGTATGCAATACCAACAAATTAGTTATGTGTTTTTTCGTCGAGAATCGACGAACGCATAGCAGTGGGAAAGATTTGGTTTTGTTTGCAAGTGAAGTTGCTAGAGTTTAGGTAGTGCCAAAGAAATTCTCGGTCAGAGTGTTTCTTTGCGCACGTATCTATTTGAGCTAGCAATTGACACTTGGGTATAAAAAGTTTCTTGTTGAAAAACAAGAAACAAGGGAACTGATGAAGATCTGTGGCGAGATCTGAAACTATAGTATTAAAGGTGTTTTAATAAAATATTAAAACAACGACTATGGGATTAAGCCTGACTATTTTGAAAAACAAAATAGAAGTCGTCATCCCAAACAAAAAAAAAAAACGCTAACCCTCCTAATAAATGACAAACGGTAAACGTCAATTAAGACAACTCACCTGAATACAAGCTTCATTAAACCAATTTTCATTGCGAGTTCCTCTCTGTAAATAAGTAAAAGTTAAATGAAGTAATTAGAAAGCATGGTTGTTTTAAATTAATTAACAGTTTAAAGTAATTTAACAATATGTGTCGTTATACACACACATAAATGTTGTTTTTTCGATTGCTGTTCATTATTATCAATTAATTGAAGCTAATGGGTTACTAAATATTGTTATTTATTAACGGTAAACCCTTCAACTTGTCGTCAATGATGAATGGTGTCTAGTAATTATAGTCTCTGGAAATGAAGTCACTTTCTGGTTACGCTACAGCAATCAAACCAAGAATAAAAAATCTATATGTTTTAACACATTTTGAATAACACTGCGCAACACTGGAAATGCAAACAACTTCTAGTGGAAATTTTCTGAAAGTACATATTGAAACTACAACAACCCTAGACGGGTTTTGTTTTCTTAAATAGGGTTTGGATTTTATGACCTCAACTAAACCGGGCTAAACGAGCCTTTTTTCCAATAATTGGGCTTTTATCTCCGAAACCAATGAGAATTTTGATTTGCACTCTTCAGCTATATTGTTCTCTAAAGTAGTAGAACTTATATGTCAAAAGCTCATCTAGATCATCGAAATCGTTAAAATATACAAATCTTACACAATTTCTGGAAATCCAGTCTGTAGCAGCTAAACTGTTGGCACATTGTACACACAGGTAGTCTACTCTCATATTGGTTATTTTTTTGTTTCTTGATATTTCTCATGTAGCTTCAGAATCTGCAAAAACTTCCCAGGTGTAAGCACCTTACATTTAAATTTGGTTAAGGCACACAGTGATTGTTGATATACTTATCAAATTGTCGTTGAAAAATATGGTAGAAATAACACGATAGAGGCATTTTACATCAATAAAATGTTATGTAGAGTTGTGTATTATATGCTGTTTATATTAGAGCTTTTTGCAGGGTTAACCTTCTTTATAAGAATTTGTTTGAAATATAAGCAATGGAATTGACATTTAAAACCCAGTTTGTTAAATCCGGTTATATATAAACGGGGTATTACATTCCAGCGAATATTTTCTTAAGCGATAACATTAAGAAAAAATTAACAGTTTTGGAGATACCCTGCGGAATTTATACAAATGATGAAATTTTGAGATATATTATAAAATTTGAAGCAATAAGAGCAGTTATTCTAGTTCGTTATACCTCCAAACATGTTCTTCTTGCTCTTGTCTACAAGTTTACTGCAGAGGTCAAAACAAGCTTCGTATTGGTTTCAGAGGTATAACCCCGAATATCATTGTGCTACACGAAAAATATTCAAGGGTTCTGATGCAAAAATTCTATAGGGTTGGGTCACTTCGTTTTTTTCTTTTATAACGGTAAATATAGTGAAAACGGGGTTTCTAAGATTTTCAATTTTAAACATGCATAACTTTTATTTATCACAACGGATTTCTATAGGTTTTCGTTTAAAGGGGCAAATAATATCTTTCGAACAAGCTACTAAGTTTTGAAATCGGTTAACAAATGGCTAAGTTATAGTGGTTGAAGTGCGAAAAATCGCATCAAAAAACGGGAAAATGCTTTTCCTTGTTCCGGTGCTTAGAAGATACCAAACAGTATAATTATTTAATTTCTAAAAAAGTAATAAAGTTAGCTTTCGAAAACCGGACAAAGTTTGCTAACTTAGCTAGCTACCATAAAACGGTAATTCCAAAATTCAGGCATTTTGAAGATTTTAGATACATTTTCGGACCGAATTAGCTATGATTTGGCATTTAAGGTTCGAAGTGGCCAAAAAACTTCTCCACCATAAATTATGGATATTTTCTTATATTTTGATGTTTTTAGCTACATTTTTGGACCGAATTAGCTATGATTTGGCATTTAAGTTTCGATGTGATCAAGAAACTTCTGCACCATTATTATGGACATAGGTCTATGTTTTGTTATAGCCCCCATATAACGGTACCTTCCGATTTCAGGTATTTTTAAGTTTTTACCTACGTTTTCCGACAGAATTATCTATTAATTTTGCTTAGGGTCCCCGATGATGGAGAAACGTTAAAAAAAATACGGACATGGTCCACGTTTTGTTATAAAAACGTCGAAATACCTGAAATCGGGCGGTGCTGTTATATGGGGGTTAGAACAAAACGTGGACCTATGTCTATAATTTTTAGTGGAGAAGTTTCTTGATCATTTAAAACCCCAAATGACAAATTACAGCAAATTTCGTACGAAAATGTAGCTAAAATAGTCAAAATACCAAACATCGGCCGGTACCGTTATATGGGGGCTATAACAACACGTGGACCGATATAGTCTATCTTCGAACATGATGTGTCTGCAAACAAAATACCCTTCTGTGGATGTAGAGTGATTACCACAGACGGACGGAGGAACGGACTTGCATAATAAACCCAAAAGTAAAAAGTCAAAAAAATGCATAACCTATCCATTTTTCAACTAATTTCATTAGTTTTTCCAGTTTTCGAAAGCTAAGTTAATTACCTTTTTGGTATCTTCTAAACAGCCTGGAGCACAAGGAAAAGCATTTTCCGTTTTTTATGCGATTTTTTCGCACTTCAATCACTATAACTTAGCCATTTGTTAACCAATTTCAAAACTTAATAGCTTGTTAGAAAGATATATTTATTGCTCCTTTAAAAGAAAAGACAACCAATAGAAATCCGTTGTGAAAAATAGAAGTTATGCCCTTTTAAACTTAAAAATCTTAGAAACCCCGTTTTTTACTACATTTACCGTTATAAAAAAACGAAGTGACCAAAAGGAACCTAAGGTATTTTCGTTATCCATAGACCCCTATACGATAGAATTTTTGCGTCAGAACGCTTGAATATTTTTTGAACCGATATAAGAAACAAAACGCAGATATGGTTTTCGTCTACTTGGTCTCTACTTTCATAAAAATGCTGGACAGAAGTTGTGTGCACACGATTAGCTCAAAAATGTTGCCAAGTGTTATGTATCACTGTGTGTAACTTTTTGAGTCATGTTTTATTAACCATATTCTGACACCGCAGCGTGATAGAAGAACAAAAATGAGAAGACACGTGCCTCGCCGTTTTTCTCTATCTCGTCATCTTTCACGGTGCCTTTAACCGCGAAGCTTGAGGCTTTGACGTCAAAAGGCATAATCATGTCAGGATTATATCTTCTAAACCGTTCAAAAATTTGGTAAAATCTCGGATGCAAAGTTGTAGCTCTTCTCATAAAGGACACAAATTGGGAACACAATAAATCCATCAAATTTCATATTCAAGGCCAAAATCGCCAAAGTGCAATTTCTATCAACATTTTTTTTCAGGTTTTGGTCTACAGATATGAAACCGATCAAGTTTGAAGCAAACAACCAGATACAAAAAAGTACCTTAGATCTCATTAAATATCTAGAACATGCGAACTCCGTATAAACGGTTCTAAAGGGTCAAAATATCAAAGCAAATGCAATTTTTATCCTTTTTATACCCTTAGCATTAATGCTAACACTTTCATACGGGCAAAATGTGCCTCATCGAAATAATGGTTTTAGACCCCAAGTATGTTTGGACGAAATGTGTTTCAGACAATTTGGAGTTGATTTAGCAATATCCGTCCGTCTGTCTGTCTGACTGGCTGGAGCGCACGATAACTCTCGAACGAAACAACCGATTCGGTCCAAAATTTGGGTTTCGAAATATTTTGTCCAAACTTAGTTTAAGTTTGAAGATGGGTTATATCGGTCCACTCTTTCCGGTACCTCCCCCACAAAAGTTCGTAAATGTTCGGATAATTTGTGCGCACGATAACTATCGAAGGGAGTAACAGATTTGGTCCATACTTTGCATATCGTAAAATTCCTACAAGACTTAGGTGAGGTTCCAATATGGACTCAATCGGTCCACAAATTCGGGTACCTCCCACTCAAAATTTCGAAAAGTTCAGTTTAGGACCTGCTTTCGAATTGCATTGATTTTTGTTGTAGAAACTTGTATTCACTGCCCCCCATACGACGGTACAAGTTTCATCAGGCGTCAGTCCATATTTCCTGAGAAAATAACCTTAAAGACGCAAAAAGCCCCTATGACACCGTGTGTAGTGGTTGGAGCGCAAGATAACTATCGAACGGATCTACGGATCGGTTCAAAATGTGGCCTTCGTAATATTTTGTGCAAACTTAGTTTAAGTTCGAAGATAAGCCATATCGGTCGACTCCTTCAGGTACTTCCCACAAAAAAGTTCAAAAATATTCGTAAAAATTGTGCGCAAGATAACTCTGGATGGGAGTGACCGATTTGGTCCATACTTTACACATTCTAATATATTTATTCAGATATAGATCAGGTTCGAATATGGACTGTATTTGTTTTGTTCACTCCTTCGGTTACCTCCTACACAAAAATTTGGATAAATTCACTTTAAGACCTGCTCTCGAATCACTTTGATTTTTGCTGAAGCATCTTGCATCCTCTGCCTCAATTAAGTCAGTAAAAGTTTTTTCAGGGGCAAGTCCATACTTCTTGAGAAAACAGCCCGAAAGGAGTAAAAACCCCTATGGCACCATATGTAGTGGCTGTAGAGCTCGAACCGAATACTGATTTCCTCCACACTTTGGATATCATAATATTTCTTGGAATATTAGATTCGAAGGTAGTGCTTATAGGTCCACAGCTTCCGGTGCCTCTTCCACAAAAGTTCGAAAATATTCACAAGCGTAGCAACCGATTTGGTCCAAATTTTCGATCTCGAAATATTTTGTCCAAGCTTAGTTTATGTTCAAATTTGGGCCCTATCGGTCCAATCCTTGGGGTACCACCCATACAAATGTTCAACATATTTGTTTAGTTAGGGTCTGTTCGAAGATCCTTTGCACATTTATACCGAATTTTTCCTAGTGGCCCGATATTATGCTTTTCGTAGGCTAGTATGGTACAAAAGCCCTATCTATCAAAATATCCCGCAAATTTTTGAGCTTTAATACAATCCATATTTTTGTCCGTTCATACGTCCATACTTTTTCTTTTTTGGAAAAAAAGTATTTCAATCCACACAGGCTGAGGGTATATCTCTGTCGGCAAAGCCGACTAATAATTTTTTACTTGTTTTCTCTGTTTCTGGTCCATAGATACTAAACCGTTCAAAATTAAAGAAAACAATCAACTACAATTTTGTAGCGAATATACATATCAGAAAACAACTTTCTGGAACAGGAAAACTGTCTGCGAAAGGTTCTTAAAGGTCAAAATGACAAAACATTTTAGAAAAAATTCTAATACCCGAGGGTGTTTGTCAGTTCTTCTACAAGTTTGAAGCAAACAACCAGATACAAAAATGTACCTTAGATCTCAATAAACATCTAGTACATGCAAACTCCGTATAAACGGTTCTAACGGGTCAAACCGCATTACATTAGGTAGTACACCATATAGAGAGAAATTTCGAGAAGAAGTTGTATACAATCGCAGTATGCATCGACATCGAAGGCGCCTTCAACAACGTCAGCATCAAAACACTAATCAACTCCTTAGACGAGTTTCACGTAGACCGGGCCTTGAGGCACTGGATAGACCATATGCTAAGGAGTAGATGTATAAGCTGCGCGCTACAACACGTAAAAAAGAGACAAAGTTGGCCAGGGGACGCCACAGGGAGGAATACTATCACCTCTCCTGTGTGTTACCACCATAAATAGTCTTAAGGACCTTAACCGACGAGGGATTTGAACCCGTCTGCTATGCAGACGATGTTATAATACTTCTTAGGGGAAAGAAACCTAATATACTCTGTAGGAGGGCCGAAACGGCTCTAAAAATAGCTTACAACTGGGTTTGACCGAGAGGTTTAAATGTTAACCCGAAAAAAAAAAACAGAACTATGTTTTTTCACTATAAAAATGAAAAAAAAGACCTTACGAAGAATCCGTCTTCCTAGATAAGAAGATATGTAAACATTTCTCCAACAGTTAAGTACCTGGGAGTAATTCTGGACAGGAAACTTAAATCGACCACATTCAAGAAAGGGCTAATAAAGCCCATAGATGTGGGTCAACCTGTAGGAGGGCCTGAGGCTCAAAATGGGGTTTCAATCCTAGGATTATACACTGGTTGTACAGAAGCATAATTAGACTGATTCTAACTTATGCTTCTGTGGTATGGTGGGCAGCTATGGACAAGAAATGCAACGTGAAAGTAATGCAAAAAGTCCAACGAACGTGCTGCTTAAGTATTAGTGGCGCAATGAGGACTACACCAACCAGGACTTTAGAAACAATTTTGTTTGTCCACCCAATAGAAATTCAGGTAATGTATGAAGCAGCCATCACACAGTGGATCCACTTGTATGGAGAAAGTGGCCAAAAATATTTAGAGTGTAAAAATCAAGCCAATGCGCCGGTTACAGCTTTGTGCTGCTGCGAAGAGTGTTTTAAGAAACCACGAGCGTAACATTCTCCCCCCTTTCCCCACTGGAAGGGTATACGGTAAAAATTTTTTTAACGATGTTAATACAAAATGACATGAACAAAGGCCCCGATTATCTTTTGATGCAAAAACAGGCTTGGGGAAACAAAACAACCTCCAAAACAACATAAAATCAAACCAATTTAGCGGATTAAAAAATCAAAATTTTTTGTCTGAAAATTGGTAAAATTTTTAATAAAGATCTTATAGCGTTCTTCCTGGAAGGCACGTACCGCCAACGCAAGACAAATTTGGAAGAAGATTTCTTCATTTTGTTACTGATGCCAATTATGTTAATGTACGTACAGTAGGCCGGGGCGATTTGTATGGAAGGAAAAAAGTGTTATCGGGCGCCTAGAGTTTCTGATTCTTGGGATTGTACTGAGCAAAAAAGTCAACTAGACCATATGTCTACGGTGAAAATCGAGCCCCCGGATTTTGACTTGAAGTTTTTTTTCAAGAATTTTTGGATATTTTGGCATATAATAACCAAACCACTGAGATTTTCGATCCAACACAAAGACAACAATTGTAGCCAAGACAATAATAAAGAACTCTCTAGTACATCGGAAAAGCATTAGAACGCTCCTTCAGGCAGTTATGGCCTCGAGAAGGTGCACCTTTTTCGGAAAATATCGATAAATGACACTGTGCTACAAAATGGGACTCAAATTCAGTGGGTGGAAAATCCCTTTTGGAGATGAAAGCCCTTGGTGAGTGTACTAAGAACCCAAAAGGAAATTTTCCCCATAGGTCAAGTTTCCGAGATATTGCGTCATTAATGGTTTAATTTTGGCCCCTTAATTTGTGAGGAGATAGCTTTATATCTCTCTAAAGCGTTATTGTAGCTTCATTTTGGCATTACATGTCTTCAGTCAAATCGAATGGTGAATCTTTTTGTAGAATATTTCATCCCTGTAACTCAATTCCTTTCATGTCCTTTTCGTCCTTAATTTTTTGAACCGTAGTAAAAGTACCACAAGACGAGATTTTACAGCATCCAAATATTCTACAAAAATGTTGTTCAGAAGATTTTAGGTATGGTTCTCATTGATGACCAATCGATATTTCCCCGTTTTCATGGTCCTTTTTGACATTTACTCGGTTTTTGTTCAGAAAACTATGTTTTGTTTTTATGTATATTCGTTATTAGTAGACATCGGATTTTGCATATTTGCATATTTTTTAATATTAAAGATACGAAGATTCTGATTGGACCAAAATTCGTTTCAAGGAAATCTAAATTCAATGGCAGGGTCATACTTCGTATTTATTTTGCATATTTGCATATTTTGCATATGCACAAAATATGCAAAAAATATGCAAAATATGCAAAAAATATGCAAAATATGCAAAAAATATGCAAAATATGCAAAAAATATGCAAAATATGCAAACAGATTTTGATCGGAAATCGTCATAAAAGTTGTAAAATTGTCATTTAAAGTTGGAAAAACCATCAAAAAATACATAAAAGTGTTCTAAACTAAGACTGTTAACCGTTTAACGTCGATTTTTTCAGCAGATTATTATGTTATTGAGACCATTTACGACAGTGTGGAGTAGGGTATAAAAATATGGTATCGTAATACCATTTTATTATTATTAAACTATGTAAAAACATAAAATTTGATAAAATATCAAACGTTTTATGTAAAATTCAATACTTTCTTTGTCTTCATTTGTAGCATTGTGCTAGTTTTAACTCAAAGGATCAAATCGATCTCTGTTTTTTTTAGCCGGGGAGCCGCCTAAACCTTTAGTATTGTTAGATTTTAAGATTGCCTAAGTTTGAGCACAATTGGAATATGTTAAAACGTGCTACTGGGGCCTCGAAGCTATGAAAATCCAATTTTTTTTGCTATTTGGCGACTTCGACGACCCATATATGTGGAACGGTTAGAGCTTTTTTCCCGTATTATGCGTTCAATTAAAGGCCATTCTGTTCTTAATATTTCTTGCTAAACAACAAAGTACGTAAGTGTTCTGAATTCGAGAATAAAGCCAATGTCCCGAAAAAGGCCTTAGGGCAAAAATGGAGTCTATTAAAAAATTCTTCCTATATTTTTTACAAAGATGGACATTTGTACATTCATTGTATGGCCTCAATGACAAACGCATACATTTTGTTCATACATATTTAAATTTACATAAGGGACTGACATAATGTGGGTTTGGAGCCATCTGGGTACAGATGACAACTTGGTGATGAACTCGACTCCTTGCTATGTCGCTCACAATTTTCAAGTTGTTTACCATCCTTACCCCTCCTCGTAAGTGACGTTCTGTGGTCAAGTTGTAGTATCTTTTTCAAGAAATTTGGAGTTAAAGTTTAATCTCTTAAACAACAATTATGTCTCACTTGTAATTATGGATTTTCGGCAGTTGATTTTTGTAAGTTTGGTTCAAATATTTCTGGATAAATTTCTATCTTAGCTTTGTTAAAATTTTGTCGTCTTTTGGATCTTTACGGTGTTTTGCAGATCAAACAATGCCAGGCCAATAAGTTCAGGACTAAGGTACCACATATGATTTATCATTTTATTATTTCTTTTATCTGATATTTGTTTGTGAATGCCTTTCGTATTAAGTAAATCTTCAATGCGGTTTGAATATAATGAATATTGTGTTTGCTACTTTTTTTTGTATTAAATTCAATCTATTGTCTCTATTTCTTTTCAACCTATTGATAATGTTTACTCAATATAACCTATATTATATCTATATAAACATTATCTTGTTCATTATACGTTTAGTAAAATCAATAACCCAAACTCTCACTTATAACACTCAGTTGTTGTCGTGTGGAATACCAAATAAATAAATAAAATAGAAAAAACATTCTAGGGGCATTAAACCAGTCGCGAACGATTTAAACGCAAGGTGCTTCCCTCTCAACAATTTTTCTAACAAGTTTGTACAGTGGTACAGAAGTTCTTGACCTAATATCTGCTTGAGCTGTTGAGACCCCATTATTCTAGGCATCTGTACACTGCTAGTTCTTGTTTCTCCCAGTTTCAGTTTCAGGAACGACTAGGAGTTGTTCTTTACCATGTGATATCAGAACAGCAACCGGTTTTTTCTTCTCTGTTTTGAGAATATCTGGTAATAGTTTTCCATGCCAGTGCACGCAAGTAGCCTCGTTCCTTGAAGTTGTTGCGTGCATTTTTCACGGTTTATTCTCCGCTGTTCACGGAAGAAGCTTATAGAGATCTTATATTTGTAGGATCCTCTCCGATAGCTTCTACTGTTGCCAAAATTATACTAGTAACGTTCCTGTACACCTTACAGGAGTTCAGCACCAATGACTGTTTTACAGTTACGATTTTCTTGAATTCACGCTGGATTGTTTTCGGAACCAATGGTTCTTCAGACTCTACGATACGTTTAGCATCAAAACAAGACCTAGACCTCATTGAAAATGTATTGAAATATGAAAACATTGACACACAAATTTCAGAAAAAGGAAATAACAACATGATTAATAATCTGTGGTATCTTAGTCCTGAACTTGCTGAGCTGGCATTGTTTGATCCAACGGTGCAAAACGCCATAAAGAGCCAAAAGGCGACAAAAATCTTAACAAATCATTCCAAAAATGTATAAAAAGGAAGAAAATTTTAATAGACTCCATTTTCGCACAAGGCGTACATAGTCACGTTTTTCGGGACATTGCACGGTGGATCCACTTGCATGGAGAAAGTGGCCAAAAATATTTAGAGTGTACAAATCTAGCCATTCTGCCGGTTACAGCTTTGTGCTGCTGCGAAGAGTGTTTTAAGAAACCACGAGCGTGGCATTCTCCCCCCTTTCCCCTCTGGTGGGGGTATACGGTAAGAATTGTTTTATGCTATTAATACAAAATGACACGAACAAAGGTCCCGATTATTTTATGATGCAACAATAGGCTTGGGGAAACAAAACAATCTCCAAAACAACATAAAATCCAACCAATTTAGCGGATTAAAAAAATCAATATTTTTGTCTGAAAATTGCTAAAAATTTTTCATATAGATCTTATAGCGTTCTTCCTGGAAAGCACGTACCGCCAACGCAAGACTAATTCGGAAGAAGATTTATTCATCTTGTCACTGATGCCAATTACGTTTATGTACGTTATCAGATAACAGAGTTATACGCTAATATATCTATTGAAACCTTATTCTAAGGCAGCTTTAGTCACCGACCCACCATTTATAGTCTGGCACTAGATGACAGCTGATTTTAATACAGAATAATCTTAAACCCATTACCTACTTTGAAAAATTATTCCCGAGGTGGGCACTGGTGGGAATCATGACTAAAACCTTAGGTCAAATTTAAGTATATGATCGAATTGGCACTACAAAATACACTAAGAAAATATGCAGCTAACTAGAATTCCACAAAACGCTAAAACACAATTTTTAATGAAAATTAAGCTATTACCTCCTTCTTCAAAATCCACTATAATATTTTGCAATACGTATTAGTTTCGTGATATTTTTAATATACATATTTACTTGCATTTAAAATATTGGTTGCACTCACAACAAAAAATATTAGTCAAATGTTCCGACGTTTGAAGCTATTCTTAAGAAGATCGCGTTCAAATGAAGCAAAAACTAAAATATTTTTAAAAAGGTCCATGGTTATAGTTATGCCAAAAAAATGATCTTTTCATAACTTCGAGACCCAGTGGCACGTGTTAACATATTCCAATTGTGCTCAAACTTTGACAGTCTTAAAATCTGACCAAACTAAAAACTTTATGCGGGTGTCGCCTTAAAAAATCCGACATCGATTTGTTTCCTTTGAACAATAACCAGCCCAATGCTACAAATTATGACAAAGAAAATATTGAAGTTTACATAGAACGTTTGATATTTTATCAAATATTCTATTTTTCTTTACATAGTTTAATAATAAAAAATGGTATTACGATACCATATTTTTATACACTGTCGTAAATGACCTCAATAAAATAATAATCTGCTAAAAACATCGGCGTTAAACGGTCAACAGTCTTAATTTAGAACATTAATATGTATTTTTTGATGGTTTTTCCAACTTTAAATGACAATTTTACGACTTTTATGACGATTTTCGGCCAAAATCTGATTGCATATTTTGCATATTTTTTGCATATTCTGCATATTTTTTGCATATTTTGCATATTTTTTGCATATTTTGCATATTTTTTGCATATTTTGCATATTTGTTGCATATTTTGCATATTTTTTGCATATTTTGCATATTTTTTGGCATATTTTTTGCATATTTTTTGCATATATTTTGCATATTTTTTGCATATTTTTTGCATGTTTTTGATATGACCCCAAATATCGAAAAATTGACCCTTAAAACGCCTAGATCCAAAATTTGAGTCCAATCGAATGAGAAATAAAAAACATGCAAAAATCCGATGTCTAGTTATTAGTCTGTGGTGCTTCTGAAATACTTACCACAAATAGCTCTTGTAATGACGAACACGTTAATAACAAATTTTCTTGAAGGATAGATCCGGTTATCTAAATTTTTGAACCGGATATTCTGATATTAAAACCGATTTTGGAACCGGTTTTAAGTAATTTAAAATTTAAGCAAGTAGCTGATTGCAACTTTGTTAGTTCCGAAGCTAGAACAAAAAAACCGCTTCTGAAACCGATTTTGATGTAAAATATCACTGAGTTGACGTGGTTCAAACTTCTGAGTTATGGCGAAATTAATTCATTCTTGATGAACTTTAAGAGCATGGTAAAAAAAACAACATAACACAAATTGTTCTCACCATAACTCAGAAGTTTGACCTATGGCATAACTGTATTTCCAGATTTATAATACTACCTTAATCGACTTTCATCTCCAAAAATAATTTTTCAACCCAGTGATATTTTACATCAAAATCGGTTTAAGAAGCGGTTTTTTTGTTCTAGCTTCGGAACTAACAAAGTTGCAATCAGCTACTTGCTGTCATTTGATTGACCATTTTATTAGCTTTCTAATGATATACATATACGGTTAATCGGTTACTTAAAACCGGTTCCAAAATCGGTTTTAATATCAGAATATCCGGTTCAAAAATTTAGATAACCGGATCTATCCTTCAAGAAAATTTGTTATTAACGTGTTCGTCATTACAAGAGCTATTTGTGGTAAGTATTTCAGAAGCACCACAGACTAATAACGAATATACATATAAACAAAACATAGTTTTCTGAACAAAAACCGGGTAAATGTCAAAAAGGACCATGAAAACGGGGAAATATCGATTGGTCATCAATGAGAACCATACCTAAAATCTTCTGAACAACATTTTTGTAGAATATTTGGATGCTGTAAAACCTCGTCTTGTGGTACTTTTACTACGGTTCAAAAAATTAAGGACGAAAAGGACATGAAAGGAATTGAGTTACAGGGATGAAATATTCTACAAAAAGATTCACCATTCGATTTGACTGAAGACATGTAATGCCAAAATGAAGCTACAATAACGCTTTAGAGAGATATAAAGCTATCTCCTCACAAATTAAGGGGCCAAAATTAAACCATTAATGACGCAATATCTCGGAAACTTGACCTATGGGGAAAATTTCCTTTTGGGTTCTTAGTACACTCACCAAGGGCTTTCATCTCCAAAAGGGATTTTCCACCCACTGAATTTGAGTCCCATTTTGTAGCACAGTGTCATTTATCGATATTTTCCGAAAAATGTGCACCTTCTCGAGGCCATAACTGCCTGAAGGAGCGTTCTAATGCTTTTCCGATGTACTAGAGAGTTCTTTATTATTGTCTTGGCTACAATTGTTGTCTTTGTGTTGGATCGAAAATCTCAGTGGTTTGGTTATTATATGCCAAAATATCCAAAAATTCTTGAAAAAAAACTTCAAGTCAAAATCGATTTTCACCGTAGACATATGGTCTAGTTGACTTTTTTGCTCATTACAATCCCAAGAATCAGAAACTCTAGGCGCCCGTGATGGTGTTCAAATCGCCCCACTCTAACGTACAGATTTATACGCTAATATATCCATAGAAACCCTATTCTAGAGCAGCTTTAGTCAGTGACCCACCATTTATAGTCTGGCACTATATTGCAGCTGATTTTAATACTGAATAATCTTAAACCCCTGACCTTCTTTGGTAAAATTTTTAATAAAGATCTTATAGCGTTCTTCCTGGAAGGCACGTACCGCCAACGCAAGACAAATTTGGAAGAAGATTTCTTCATTTTGTTACTGATGCCAATTATGTTAATGTACGTACAGATTTATACGCTAATATATCCATAGAAACCCTATTCTAGAGCAGCTTTAGTCAGTGACCCACCATTTATAGTCTGGCACTATATTGCAGCTGATTTTAATACTGAATAATCTTAAACCCCTGACCTTCTTTGAAAAATTATTCCCGAGGTGGACACTGGTGGGCACTATGACTAAAACCTTAGGTCAAATTTAAGTATATGATCGAATTGGCATTACAAAATACACTAAGAAAATATGCAGCTAACTAGAATTCCACAACACGCTAAAACACTATTTTTATAAAAATTAAGCTATCACCTCCTCCTTCAAAATCCACTATAATATTTTGCTATACGTATTAGTTTCGCGATATTTTGAATATTTTTACTTGCACTTATACAGGTTGTACTCACAACAAAAAATATTGGTCGAATGTTTCGACTTTTGAAGCTATTCTTAAGAAGATCGCGTTCGAATGAAACAAAAACTAATATATTTTTAAAAAGCTCCATGTCATAGCTTTCAGAGTAGCCAGATGTTGTACCAAAATTTTGACAATTATATTTTATTTTTGGCCAAGGGGTGGATCCACTGTGCATCGCAGCCATAAGGCTTACGTAGATGAGCGAGTGGATCCAAAGAGACCACCAAACATACCACCAAAGCGTATTACGGGTTACAACGGGTGAGTCAATAGATCATATTGATTCGGACCGTATGCCTGAAACAAGTGAAGCCGCCTTGTGTGGAGTTTTAATACCGACAGAGACTTGTGGATCCATGGAACCCTAGAACAGATACCAACTGGAAGCTGCGGGTTTACAGATGGGGCTATTCTAGGGGGGAGAACGGGTCTGGGTCTTTATATTGAAGACCAAGAAACGAGGATCTCCCTTCGACTGCCGGATCATAATACGATCCTCCAGGCCGAAATCCGAGCGATTACAGAGTGTTTGAACTGATTTAAAGCTAACACAAAGCTAATCACTATCAATCATAAAGACGCAGTAAAAGCTATAACAAGCAAGACGGTGAAATTAAAAACTCTCTTGCAGTGTAAAAAGTCAATCAACGACTACTCCCACCATGGTTCGGTTAACATTATATTGGTACCAGGACATGCGAGGATTAGGGGTAACGAGATATCTAACTCCTTGGCAAGGCATGCCAGGGAGCAAACAACGATAAAAATCCTATGGGGGACCCAGACGAGGATAAAACAAAGGAACTACTTTTAATGAGTAAGAAAGACATTAGTGGACTGACAGGCATCCTTACAGGACACCTAGGACTACAAGCGCACCTGCACAGTGAATGCAGAGCCCAGCCTTCGCCATCGGGAAATAACATATTTCGAGAACTCAGCCAAATTAGGGCAAGTGAGTTAAAAAACTTAAGAGATTACGTCAATGGTACAGAATTTCTAAACTGACAAATGTATCTTTAATAAATTAACCAAAACAAAAATTATCCTCCTTTAGGATTCCGAAATTAGAACAACAGGCCTACTCTGGCTTAAGTGTGTGTCTATACGGGCATGTGGCGATTCGCAAAACGCCCCTCTTTTCAACCTAACCTAATTTTTTCTCCGATTTTGGTCCACCGATATCGAACATATCGAAGAGTTACAGCTTAAACGTTTTTGGAGTCTATGAAGCACTGGAACACTTCAAATCGTGCTTGGTCTTGCACAGAAATTTAGCACTTATATCTGTCTACCTGTTTGCAAAATATGGTCCAAGTAGTCTATCACACTGCGATGTCCAATAAAAGTTAAGAGATTGTATAATAATTCCAACAATAATATCTTTAATAGTATTTTACTGTGCAACATTTTTAATGTGATCTTGTGCAAACAATTCGAACTGAGGATTTTTTGAAAGTACAGACCCAAACGACAAGAAACCCTAGTTTGGTTTGGTTGTGTCAGATCCAGCTCGGATTTTATGGCCCCATCTAAACATGGTTAAATATTGAGCTTTTGAAGAAATTTGGGGCTATATCTCTGAAACCAATGCGAATCTTCTTCTAACCTCTGAAGCAAATTTGTAGATAAGGACAAGAATACAATATTTGGAGAAATAATGAACTCGAAAAACTACATTTATTGCCTCAAATTTCAAAATATATGAAAAAATTACACAATTTTTATACATTTCGCACCGTATCTCCAAAACCGTTAATTTTTTCTGAATATTTTCTTATGGATGTAATACACAACTCTTCAGAACATATCATTGTTGTAAAACGCCTCTATGCCGTTGTTTTCAGTACATATTTCAACGACGATTTAAAAAAAAAATTCAATAATGTAGTGAAATCCGAAATGCGAGAATAAACTGTTGGTGTGAACTGTGTTTGAACTACGCGTTGTAAAAGATAAGATGCAAAATACCGCTGAAACAACATGAAGTAAGCATTTTAGAGTTTCAGAATGTTCTAAAGAATTGTTGAGAACTTTATTTGGACGATTTTTGCAGAAGGTTACTTGGTTCAACTTTCAAAAGTTTAGCCGATGCTGACCAGAATTTTAGCAATTATGTAAAATTTTCTATATTTTATAGATGTTGATGCCCTAGATGTAGTTTTTCTTATGTGTTTTTTTTTTTTTCAAAAGATAAGTTCTACTAGTTTAGGGCTACAATATTGTTAAAGACAGCAAGGCAAAATTCCTATTCGTTTCTGAGATAAAGGCCTGATAAATGCAAAAAAGTGTAGATTTAGCCCGGTTTAGATGAGGCCATAAAATCCGGACTGGATCTGACAGGGCAAAACCCTACTCGGGTTTTTATAGTCTAAATATGCACTTTCAAAAAATGCATACTAGAAGGTGTTTGTATTTTCAGTGTTGCATAGTGTTTGTGCTGTTCTTTTTTCAGTTTTGAAGTTAAATTTTGTAGATTATTTTCGAGTCGTTATAAATCGATCAATCTAAGTGTCTTCACTCAGGTAACTTAATTAGTTTTACCGGTTTATGGTGGTTATATACTTTTTTGCATTTTTTTCTGGATAGACTTTATAGTTTTTGTTTTGTTGTGGTACAATTGAGTGTAATATTAATTGAACAATAATTAAATCAATAAATCTAGTTTTTTCATTGTTGTTGCTGGTGGTGTTATCCGTTACGTATAATTTACCAGTGGTTAGGAAAACGCAAAAAAAGCTGTGAGCTTTGAGAATAATTGAATTGGACCGTGCCAAAATGGTGCCAATACAATAAGTCAATAAAAAATTAAAGAAGTGGGTAAAGGAAAGATTTACGGAGAACTACTGGAATCGGTATAAGATGTATGAGGCTATTTAAAAATTTCTAAAGTACAGAAGTAAATTCATTATCAGCTTAAACTGGTTTCAAAAAGCTTTAGATGATCATAATAGGGTGTTAATTACAAATAAAATCAGGTACTAGAAGGTGTAAAACGATCTTAAAATATGTTAAATAATTATTGAGAGTTAAGTTAACATACATAATAGGTATACTCAGGCGCTTGTTTATTTTCATTAGATAATTGTTTTTCATTGATTAGAACAAAGTGTAGAAAATGTATTACTTTAGAAAGGCGCAAGGTAAATGCAGAAAGGGGCAAAATACAGACAGTCATATACATATGTTAAAATAGAATGTAAATAATAAGATGCGTGAGTTGGTGCTGAAGGTATATCGGCAAAATCATTTGTAATTAAATGCGTCCTTTATCTGCAGTCTGTATTATGATTTTTGCTACATTGTACAATGGTTCAGAAATCGATTTACCTTGCCAAAACCCAAATCTTTTGTCGCATCCGATTATTAATTTCTATATGGGATCAATCATATTGAAACTAAGGAAAACAAAAAATGTTGCCAAAATATTGGAAGGTTTGGGCGCGGCGTGCTCCTAAAGACAACAATTTTTTCTCAATTTTGGAAAATACGTAATTCTTGCAAATTTCTGGAGAAATAAATAGCTATTTCTCGGAAGCTATAACAGATAACCATTTTAATAAATTACCGTAGCGTTTAAATTAAGTGAGATATTTTATTTTTCCTCAGGTACTAAATTTTACTAAAATTCCAAATTTAGAGGACTAGAACTTTTGGGAAACAGCATGGAGTAATGTTTCGTTTTAGCAGAATGATGCTTGAGAGTGTCCTCTTTGAGCCCATATATGCTTTTGTACCCGCCCCGTTCTGCCCGTTTAACACTTTTTTTAATCTATTGAAATGATATGGGTAAAAATGTATGTTTTTCATATCGGTTCCCATAATTATTATAGTTTTTATACAAATTGACATTTTTTATATATGAGTTTGTATATGAGTTATGTATATGAAACCCCAAGGAGAATTTTTTTTAATTTTTAACAAATTTCAAATTGGTTTTCAAAATAGTCAGGCTTAATCGTTGTCGTTGTTTTAATATTTTATTAAAACAACTTTAATTTATTAGTGGGAAAAAATTGGCGATGTTTACCAAGGGGTAAGACAGTGAAGACTATAGTTTCAGATCTCGCCACAGATCTTCATCAGTTCCCTTGTTTCTTGTTTTTCAACAAGAATCTTTTTATACCCAAGTGTCAATTGCCCGCTCAAATAGATACGTGTGCAAAGAAACACTCTGATCGAGAATTTCTTTGGCACGACCTAAACTCGAGCAACTTCACTTGCAAACAAAACCAAATCTTTCCCACTGCTATGCGTTCGTCGATTCTCGACGAAAAAACATATAAATAATTTGTTGGTATTAAAACAACGAAGTCGTCATCCCAAATAAAAAACGACTTCTACTTCATTTTTGTGTCAAATTTTCAAGTCCATATCTCTAAAACTCAAAGAGTTACAGCTTATTTTATGCCAAATCATGGAAAAAGTTTTGTGAGTTTCTGAAGCACTAAAACACTTCAAATCATGCAGGATCTTGCACAGAAATTTAGCACTGATATCTGGCTAGCTATTTTATTTTTTGTGTAACAACCTTTTTAAGTTGCGAAGTCGAATTTCAATCGGCAACTTAAAAAGCGTTTTTCTCGAAACTTGATTTTTTGAGATGTGTCACTCTTTGAGTAATTGAGCAATATGTCCCTCTCAATTATTTTTGAAAGGATCTGGCCAAAAAAATCATCTTTCTATTTCTCAGGTCTTTTGGATTCCATTCCCCTTATTCAGTAATTTTTTAACAACTTTACTCATTGTTTATTTTACAACAATTTCAATTGTTTGTTTTGTAGTTGTTACAAAAACAAAAGAAATTTTAACAACATTTCAATCGACAAAAGTTACAGAATAGGCCCACATTTCTAGTTCTTTAACAATAAATCATCAAAATCTCATTAAGTTGTAGCATCGGCCAGAGTTGTTAGTCATCCTTCATTAATTGTTAACATCAATTTAAATATCGACTCGTATCAACACTACATTAAACGCACCATACCAATGATGTTTAAAAACATGTTAAGCCAAGGAAATATGTCAAATTAATGCCTAACCCCACACACCGATCGACAGACATAGAGACAGGAACGATTGATAGGAAGACTACCCAGACTGTCCAAAAACATTGGTAGTCGCTACATCAGCGTAAACATAGTTTTGTGTTATTTTTTAATTAAATAAATAAAATCCAATGCTTCGTGGGCATCAGCGGGAAACCAATTTATATGCTTTTATGTAAATTAAGAAAATTATCGTTTGTATGTCTGCACAAAGTTAAAACCTCATCTGTGTGGTTGCGTTGCTTCTATCTTTCCATCAACTTAGGTGTTTATTATTGCCATCGTAGTCCCTGCAAACAAGTTCAAAGGAGAGAAATTTTCAAATCAAACAGTTTCATATTGATGATAAACTAAAAATTCATTTCAAGAGCAGATAACAACACCAGATAATATAATATCAAAGTCTAGAGTGTGTTCACAAAATGGTTATCATTGAAGTCAACAGCAGCATCATCATGAATAGTTATAATCTCTCACTGCCACACGTCATTATCTTGCTCCTGATTATTGTGATTATCATAAAATGCGCTATTAAAGTCACAATGAACGTTGTTGTTTAATATTCATAATTTAAACTACCCATAGAACGGACACCTCCTTAGGTTGCTCATATCAGGTGTTCCCCTAGGAAGGGAGACGACATTTCATGCTTACGATAGTTAGCAATATTTAAATTGACCTAATATTTACATTAAATTGATGGCTATATGCATTTCTAAAATGAAATTAAAAGAACAACAACCACAACAACGGCATGTTACTATTTCACATAAATGTAAACTCATAAACACGATCTTATCTATCTCGTGGTAATAATTTGCAGCGAAAGAATGACCGAAGAATAATTAAAAGCATAGCATAGCACAACTGCCTTGGAACTATAGGTCAAGGCATAAATTGTAAGGAGAGTGTCATAATTGTTTGTTTTTTTTTTTTTCTTCTCATTATTATCAAGTTTTTGTTTTGCTACTGAAGTGCTACCTCATAGTATTTTATAACCATAATTAGCATTATAAATATGATGGAGAAATAAGGGGTTGTTTTTTGGTGTACCTAAGGTATGTAAGTCGGTATAAAACGAAAGACTTAAGAAACATACACGATATGGCGAAAAGTAAACGGCTTATTATGACCAAGAGGAGAGGTTAATTATCCGAAATAATTAAGCATTAAATTAAATATATGTAAAAATAAAACAAATGTGGAAATTAAATTAAATAAATAATTTTAATAATAATAATAATAATTATTATTATTATTATTATAATAATAATAATAATAATAATAATAATAATAATAATAATAATAATAATAATAATAATATTAATAATATTAATAAGTAATTCATTAAACCATACAGATATAAATAACAAATGACAAAACGCCACAAAAAATGGTTGCAAAAATTGAAATCATTTTCATTTACAATTTTAAGCGTATTCACAAAAAAATCTTGGCGATAAGTGGGTTAATATAACCTAAAATTCCAAAGGTTTGAAGCCTTACATCTATTATATATTTGAGTTTGGTGATAAGTGACAGACTGACTGACTCATCATCAACGCCCAGCTAAAACGGCTAAAGCTAGGAGCTTGAAATTTTACCAGTAGGTCACTGTTGATGCAAATGTGCGAGATAAGGCCGGGTTTTGCAAAATTCGTCCTGGAACCACAAAAAATAACAATAACAAAAATCCCTATTATTCACTGTTATTACTTACTTATGTAGTTAGTTGGCAACACATTTGTCAAATTAAATGCTATAATCTTTTAATACCGTAAATATCACAAACAATTTCAAATTTTGTAGTTTACTTCTAGGCGCATTTATTTTATCGTAAACCAATATATATTGGTAAGACAATGAAGGTTGTTGTTTTCCATTGCAACAGATGTCGCAGTTGGTGATAATGGTATAAACTTCATTCTGATTTATAGCTCATTTAGACTAGCCATAAATCCTCGACTGGATTTAATAAATCCAGTACAAATCTCATTGCATTTAGATATACATTTTGGAGGATTTTAATGGCAGTCAGCTGATTTTTGTTCATAGCACAATTACCAAGGTAGATGCATCAGCCCATCTGATCGAATTTGAAACGTCAAAAGAATTTTTTGTAAATTGAATTCGTCTCAAAAAACATACGTCAAATTACAAATTTATTGTTTAATACTGAAAATGTTAGCATATTATGCTACTAATGCTAACTAAAGAGCAAATAAAGAATTATTTTATCGCAGTTTGCCCATCTAAAATAAATAAACGAATTATTTTATCGTTTAGACATCATAAATATTAGTCGTGGTTGATTCAAAATAAATTTGTACATCAAAAAAAAAATTTAATTTTTCCACATTGTTTACAATTGTTTACATTTTCAATTAATTTTAGTGTAGCAATTCACCGATGCATCTACCTTGTTTCTTGTGCCAGCCTGCAACTTTTTGTATTTTCTAGCAACATGTTGCAAAAAACAGAGTTGTATACGAGGATTTATGCCAGATTTAAAACAAATCCACTCAATAGGAGGATTTATTTTTGTATGGGAAATCTGGTAGATTTTGACCGGATTTAGCGAATAAAACCTGATAATGGCATATTACAAATGATTTACGTCTCTTTAATAATTTTGTTTTCACATAACAGGTGTCGCATAAAAGATTTTCTTTCTTTAAAATCCAGTTAGACAAAAAATGATTACAAACGATGAATTTGTAAAAATTTTGATTTTCAATTTCAAATTAAAACAAAAACTCTTTCAATAATGTTTGGTTTGTTGAACATATGAGATGCTGTTGAAGACAAAATTAGGGTATTAAATTCAGAAATCGGTCAGAAATAACAAAAATAATTTCTATTAAAAAAAATAGTTTTAATGTTGAGATTTTCTTTATAATTTTGTCACTTCCGCTAACGAAGTAGCGGGCACATGCTAGTTTCTTATAAATACCGCCATGAAAGTTATTGTTACCCCTCAACTTGAGTATTATAATATAGTATTTTCCACAGACCCAAGGGACAAAAGAATATTTCTCTCAAATCAATGAGTGCAGCACGATTTTATTTTGGGGGTGTGACTATATTTGTAAAAGATCTACCACAGCGGTGAAAAGTTTGTTACGCCTTAAAAATGTTGGATAAAAACTCATGGAAGATAAAGACTTTTTTCTTGACAAAAACAAAATTTACCCAAATAATTAAGTCAAGTCCTTTATTTAGAGCCCAGAAAATTGTTACGGAATCCTATATTTACATCCTAACGATGCACAATGGTTCCGATATCGATTTTCCTGGCCAAAACACCAATTTTTGTCCAATTTTTATGTAGAAATTAAAATACAAAAATATTGAAACTAAGGAAACCAACAAATTAAATCAAAATTTGAGAAGGTGTGAGCGTGGAGTGACCCTAACACGACTATTTTTTCTATTTGGGAAAATACGTAATATTATTTCTTGAGAAATTAATAGCTATTTATCGGAAACTATGTATTACAGAGTAGTTTTATTATTATTATTATTAGGTAGGACTGTGCCGATGCACCCGGTTTTGTTTTCGCAGAAATAAATCTGTGAGTATTCTCTTGCATAGAATGTAGACTATTTCGGTTCATTCCATGGGGAAACACCAACACAAAATATTAAAATCAAATTTCAAATTCAAGAACATTCAGTTTGGGATGGTCTTAATTTCTTGCAGCAGTTGTACTCGAGGTGATACAACTTTTTTTTAGAGAGAGGTCCATACTTCCTGAATTTATCGCCCTGCCTGCACCAACTCAAATGTCGAATGAGCACGATAACATACGAACTGAGTATCCGATTGGGTACATCCCTCACAAAAGTTCAAAATTATCGCTAACGTGCAGTTAAATGGCCGATCGGCACGAAAGGAGTGACAGATATGGGTTGTTGTTAGGCCTACCGAAGCTATAATTAGCCCCCCTGTTCACGATACGACTAAGAAAAGTTCCGGATATAATTATAGTACATTTGGGTGCACCCCTCCTATTATTTTTTTTATACCCTCGGCCTTTAGGATTTAATACTACCAAAAAGTGCATCATCGAAGTAATGGTTTTAGGCCCCAAGTATGTTTGGACGAAATATGCTTTAGACCATTTGGAGTCGATTGAGCAATGTCCGTACGTCCCTGTGTCTGGCTGAGTGGCTGGTGGGCACGATAAGGAATGAAGCATCCGATCGGTTCAAAATTTGGAATTCGTAATATTTTGTAAAAAAACTTAGTTTAAGTTCAAATATGGAGATCGCACATCGTGTTATGTAATCTAGTCATGTATCAGGTCGGCATATGGACGATATGCGCCCCGTCCTTCGGGTACCTCCCACACAAAATTTCGGAAAAGTCCAGTTTAACAGGTCATCTTGGATCGTTTTAAATTTTTTTCCAAAAGGTTCTTGCGGGCCCTGTTACGACGAAACAATTTTTTCGGGGGTAAGTTCTTATTTCCTGAGATAATCCCCCGAATGTTGAAACCGATTTGGTCAAAAAGTTTTACAAATATTGCAGTTAGAACATCAGATTAAGACTATCGAAATTTATTATGCCACGCCGTCGTCGACTGACTTCATAGTAGATCAAAGGTTCTCATCAGTAATCTAGGACATATGATCGATTGAGCAAACATTTATTCCAATCAAAATTCCATTTCAGCAAATATTCGGAATCTGTTAAATATGAAGTACATCACGGAAGATGGATGATGGAAAACTTCTATGCATTATCAGCAGCTTTTTGCATTTTATCAAAATTTTGATGCTTTAAAGAACAATGGTATTTTTTAAAATAACACTGTTCTTGTTAAAAAAAAAAACATAATTTGCTCCCAAATATTTCAACCAAACATTTACATATATTTGCACATTTACCAAGACCATTGTTTGTTTATATAACAAAACCCTTTTTTATTGAAATTTTTAATTGGATCTTGACCACATGCTGGGCTTAAGATCTCTCAACTTCATTGTGTGTTGCATGAGTTGCTGTGCTTGATTTAATTAAATTAAAAGCGTGACTTTGCTTCAATAACAGTCATATGCACATATCCACATACCCACTGGTAAAGAACCAAATGGCAAAGGAAAACCCACAAAGATAGAAAAAAACACTCAATGTTTATTAAATTAAATTCATATAATCCCATAACCCACAACGTTGACTAGCGTTAACCGCTTCTATTCAAACGAATTATAATCACTTAAATTGAAGACCAAACGAAACCAAAAACACAAACCTTCTATGCCATGGTCAGCTCCAACAACTTTTAGTGGTTTGTTGCCAACAGCTAAAAGTTTAACCAAAAACCGCTAATATCATCATTTCGAGTACTTAAGAACACCTCAAAGATCCTCAAAAAATTACGATCATAATCATCAATATGTAGCATTTCGGACAAGCATGGTCTTTGGTAATTGTCATTATTATCACCACAGAGGTATTAATGAAAGAAGCTATGACTGCATCCGATTGCCTTTCGCATGAAATAATAAAAAACGGTTTACTTTTCTCCTCCTACCCGCAGTAAACTTAACAGTTATCCGCTACGGCTTGCCGCATAAGCTGGCTCTAACATAACCGCTGTAAAATTTGTTGTGGAGCGGTGTCGGCGGCAGTCTTTATACGCCAAACACAATCAAAACAAATTGTATGGCAGCAGCTTTGGAGAGCTTGGGAGTGAGGGAGAGGAAGAAATTATTTAAAATAAATTCAATTATAGAAAACATGAAATTTCATTATGAAAATTATAGTAATTATGTCGAAACGATTACATATGGACATAAATTGGAAAATAATGAAACGAAGCATTGCATTCAAAATACTTGTTTAGATAGTGAAGCCAGTCAGTCACTCACTCAGAAAGGCAGACAGTCGGCCAGCTAGGCAGCTTGAGTTTTCAGCTTGGCTGCAATGATGCTGCCAGCCTTAATTTAATTTCGTTGTGTAATTGAAAATCCAAAACAATTTTGATTCCGAAATATGTATGTAATTAACGTCAGTGAAAATTAAATTTGCAGTGAAATTGTCAAATAGTTCAAAAAAGAAAAGTACTAAAATGTACTAAATTTGGTACCATTTGGATTGAGTTAAAACTTGAAATTTGGAATGAGAATTAAGGATGGGAAGTGGAGTTGATGAAAGGAGGTGGCTTTGGAAATGTGTACTCATGTTTACGAAAAGTACTAAATGGTACTAAATTTGGTACCATTTGGTATTATATGAACGGATAGAGCTAAAAACTTGAAATTTGGAATGAGAATTAAGGATGCCAAGTAGGGTTGATGTAAGGAGGTGGTTTCGGAAATACATATGGGGATATCTGAGTGAAATCGGACACTTTTTCACTTTATTTTTTGCTTTGGTGATGCTACTCATCAACAAAACATTTAAGTAAATTTTCAGATTTTTTGACTAATGGCTCCTGAGATATTGCGCCTTGAAAAAGTCGAATTCCGTAAAAACTATATGGAAGGAAATACTCATAACTTCTTTAATATTGGTCCAATTTGAAAAAAAATGTTTTATATGTTTTGCTGTTTTATCAGCTAGCTAATAAATAGAAGAAAATGTTGCACAGTGAACTCGGAAGCAATTTTCGCGATTTAAAATTTAAAATCAATTTTTAAAAATGATTGACCCTTTCGATTTTCTTAAAATTTTTTTGTATTAAACTACGATCAATTACAAAAATTGTAAGTCCTATTTGGAAATGGGATTCTTATTTTTTTTAAATTTGTCAATACAATTTTTCCTTTATACTAGTGTGAAAATTTTTTTTATTTTACCAAAAAAAAAAATTAATTTTCCAACATTTGTTTTGTACTTTTATTTGGGAATTTATCTTAAACTTCTTAAAAACTTCGTAATTTTTCGATTTTGAAAATGTTTCACAAAATATGGACTTTAGCTGAAATAAATACACAACAAGGAAATCAAAAACTTTATTTCGAAAAAGTGGTCGATTTCACTCAGAAACCCCCATATGTACTGACTCATGTGTACCAAAAGTACTAAATTTGGTACAAACTGGAGTTGGGTGAACGGATAGGGCTATAGTCTTGAAATTTGGAATTAAGGTTTTTAGAGTATAGGATTGAGGTAAATTTTTAGAAATTCGTGCTTATGTATACTAAATTGTACTAAATTTTATACAATTTGGGTGAACGAATAGAGCTGGAATCCTGGAGTGTATGACTGAGATCTGGAGGTAGTTTTGGAAATTCGTACTTATATGTACGAAAAGTACTAAATGGTTCTAAATTTGGGGCAATCTGGTGAACCGGTAGAAATTCTGAAATTTTGAATAACATTTACTATTGGAGTATAGGATTGAAATTAGTGTACGAAGGGGTAATATACAATAAGTGTTTTCGGTGTACAAAACATTTAAGCACTGTTTATTTCTATCTCTGCGACAATCTGAAAAGACTGTAAACAATCTCAACATTCGGTTATTATTGGGTACAAATATGGGCTTCGAAGTCGAGGTATTTTTGGTTAGACTCATACTCCAACGTTTTTGGCGTGTGCCCATTGATGTGAGAAAAGTCCCCTTGTACCTTCGGGATGTTTGCGGGAACATATGTATAGGTTCAATTTAAGTAACCTCGAACTTCATATGAGGTTTTGATAAAAGATATATTCGTGGGAAATATTTTTTCTGAGTGGTATTTTGCTCTCTAAAACTATATGTTCCTAAAGTAGACCGACAATAGAAATAAGAATCAAAATGTAGTACGGCATATGCCTAATGTACACAGAAAAAAAATTACTGTATTTCAGGAATAGTGTTCAGAAAGTCTTGCCAAGAATCAAATTTTTCCATATCAAGAATTCCTTTCATAAAGCAAAAAAAAAAAATACTGCTTTTTTTAAGATTAAAAAAACAATTTTGGCGAGTTTTTGTTTTTATTTTATTGCTTAACAACCACCACACAAACCCAAACAAAGAAGAGAAAAATTTTGCTGCTTTTTATTTATTAAATATTTTATTTTGTATTATTGTAACTTACCGTTTCTCTAAAGATTTTCACTGTAGTTGTTATCGTCTTGTAAGCATAGCAGAACAATATGAACCATATGTACCCAGCAAACCAAATGTCTGATGTCGGACGCGTCTGATCAATTTCTGAAGCAAAGTCGTTCAGATTTCGTTCCGATTTCTAAACGATTTTTCGGAGAGGAAATAGTTCAGTTTTTGTACCGATTTCGGAACAAATGTCGGAAATAAATTTGCTTTCCGAATTTCCCAAAGATTTTCTTTAGATTTCGTTACGAAATCGGACCGACATCGATCCGATGTCGCTCCGACATTTCGTTCCGAAATTATGACAACCACTTCATACAACTTTCGTATAGATATCGTTACGATTTCGGTTCAGATATTGGACGTATCTTCCGAATTTAGTTCCGATTTCGTTACAATGTCGGTACGATTGGTTTGCTGGGTACATACATGTTGAGTCTATCAGCACTAGGTTGAGATATTAGATGTTGCCTTTATATTAAAAAATTACAAATTTGTAGTTGCAAAGTATTTGACTATGCGAACTATGTTTTTTCGACACCAAACGCACTGTAGTTGCTTGGTTTGTCGATTTGTCAGTTAACTAACAACAATTGTTGCGACAGCGGTAGTTGTTGTGTGTGTGTGGTTTGTTGATAGTCTCAATGTGATGGTGAGACGATGGTGGGCCCTGCCAGCATATGGAAGTGAGTTTCTCACTCCCTCGCCTAGGAAGTCACTCCGGAGACACGCCAAGGAAGATCATTGGTGTATTACAAAAACAATTTCTATAGCCTTATTGTGATTGCCTTTTATCGCGTATGGCGACACTTCGGAATGACTTCTGAGTGACTTCCAAGTCGATTGTTTACATTTATTTATGATTCAACACATTTGAACTAATATGGGACATTTTTCTATCTGATGATTATATGAGACGGTGGCGCAGTGGTAAGCATACTCGCTTTGCACCCTGAAGCTCCCGGTTCGCTTCCCAAGTCAGGCTACAAAATATCACATTTTTAAAATTACAAAATTCCAAAGAATATATCTCTAAAAGAGCCTACTTCAAAAAAAAAAATAATAAATAAATAAAAATATTAAAAAAAAATAAATAAAAAAAATTAAAATAAATAAAAAATAAAAAGAATAATTTTTTTAATTCCAGAACTATCGCGGAAATGATCTTCCAGAAGTGTCGCTGGAGTGACTTCCAAGACACGCCGGCGTGGTTTATTTCTTCACAACGGAGGTCACTTCAGGGTGACTTCCGCGACTAACGCCGCGACTGTTTTCATCGTCCTGGACGACACGCCTAAGTCACTTCCGCGATAGTTTTTGCTTGCAGGGGGGTTTGTGTTGTGGTTTGTTGATACATTGTCAATGTGGTGGTGAGACAATGGTGGGGGTTGTGTTGTGGTTTGTTGATACATTGTCAATGTGATGGTGAGACCGAGGAGAATGTAGGGAATAACAGGAAAGTGATTTTGCATCACATGAAAATCCTACATAGTTTTGAAAATATAGTGGCTTTCGTTTGGATATAAGAAACTGCACATGTATGTTATGTGAGGTACCTGTACAGCATGGAAAAGCTACATCACGAACGAAAATATGTAAAAATTCTTGAAAATACCTTGTAAACACATCCGGATAGTGAGTGGGTGAAAATGCCTTCTCCAACTCTTCCAGTTGAAAACTAGTGAACGTCGTGCGATATCGACGTTGTTTACCTTTACGTTTTTACGCATAATCATCTAGCTCACCATCACTATTGGCATTCGATACCGGACTACCAGCAGCTGCAATACAGAAAACCGAACGATCGGGCACAGCATCCTGGTGAGCTAATTTGGCTTCGTGCCCTAATTCCTCCAGCTTGACTTCTTCTGATATGTCCATATCTGTATAATCACAAATTGTTGTCAATGCCAAATGAACAACGAATGCCCGGCGCAAATACAGACGAACAGGAACCTGAAATGACAGCCATAAAAAAATGAAAACCAATCAATCAAAAATGTGGTTATACATTATTTATAATTACATTATCTAAACATGATTGTGTAAATAGAGACGATGTAATAGCTGCAACCGAATAAGAATACATCCCATCCGATGTCATCTATCTCATCGAAGTGTATCGTGAAGAAACCACCATCTTATTATATTTAATTATTTATATCATTAATACTGATTGGCACTGATGCATACTAAGTGGACACAATGAACACCAATGGGCAATGTCAATATCATGTCTAGCTTTAAGGATGGCTTAGGACTGCTGCAATGATTATGATTCCCAAGAATTTATGTATATTTATGGTTGAAACCAGGGTTTCGGAGTCGAGGTATTTTTGGCTCGATTCCGACTCCGACTCCATGCCAGTTTTTTTCACGACTCCGGTTCCGAGTCGACTCCGAGTGTAAATTCCTATACCACTAAAAATGAATAAAATGTGGACAAATGTTTAACTTTTTCCTATATTTGGGCCCATAGAGGCTAATCTGTTTGTTTTTCCTAACATATTCTTTAGAATGCTCATTAATACTCAACTACAGAACATAAATATGAAGTAACATTCATATTTATATTATTTCTACTGAATCTTTTACCGAAAAATAGCAACAAAATACAACTTCGAAAGTTTTTGTCAGTTTTACCATTTTTCCCGAGTATATTCTGGAAGGAAATTTTCTCCGTGCGAAAATCTTTACGCCTTCAAAATATGTGAAAATGAAGGACAATACAAATCAAAAAACTGCATGCCGCCAAAATTATAAGCAATTCATGACGAGGTTTTAAAATGGATGTAAGCCAAAATTTTACGGTGTTTCTAGAGCCTTAATGATGACCCCCAGTTAAAAAGCCATTTTTTCGTATAACTTACGAAACTACCAAACTTTTTTTGGTAGATTTTTTCTTCAGTTGAAAAAGTGTAACTTAATATCCTTTCTGAAATTTTTGTTGAAAAATATATGCGAAGTTTTTGACAAATCGCCGTCTACGAAAACCTGTTTTTATAAAAGCGTTTTGTAGTGCGAACTCTAGCTCGAAAACTAATAGACCGTTTGTCATATATTTTGTGGGCTTATCAAGGACATACAAATCTAGTCCCATATCGATACATTTTGTAACAAGTTTCATATTTTACTGAAATGGTGGACAGAAAAAGTCAAAATTACTAGATTTTTATGGAATAAAGACTTTATCTAATCTTATGTAAAAGCTCTTCAAAATATAATATGTATAGGAATATCAGGTTGTAAAAATCATAATCATGTATTTCATACATACAGCTGCGAAAAAATAATAGCACCACCTCCTAAAAAAATGGTGTTGAGGCATTTTTATTTTCATGTGCAAATTTTGCTGACCGTTTCATGCGATTTTAGAACAAAACGACTCTAAGGAATATAAAAGTAATAACAATCCAAATCATTTACGACACTTTTTAAAAAAATAAACCAAATTTAACAAAAACTCCAAAAAGTGGACGAAAAAAATAATAGCACCACCATTGAAAATTTTTTTCAAATGATAGAAATTGGACCAAGTTTTTCACTTTATTGCTCAAGAATAGTAGTACATCAAGAGAAACAAGTGCCTACTGATTTATTGTTCAGTTGAATTCGATAGTAACGTCTCGGGATAGTCGAGTTATTTTTTTCGACTCAGACTCCGACTCCAGCAAAATTGCTCGACTCCGACTCCGAAACCCTGGTTGAAACTATTCATTTTGCTATTCAAGCCATCTCGGCTACGTTGCGAAAGCTTATTTTAGAAAATTTAATTGAGTCGACCATACAGCGCATTACAAATATGGTCACTGCTGAGCTGTGACTTACAACTTAATCATCAGCTAGCAATTAAGCATAGAATTCGACATTATGCTATGTGTCGGCACTGGTGTTGACATGGTCCATGGCCGTCGTCTACCTCACTTACACCACCCCAACAGCCAGCCTGGCATCACATGTCGTGTGCCCGTATGTTCGATTCTTACAAAGGCTGCTGCATTGGCGATTTATACCAATGGTTGTCAAGTAGAGGTATCAAACAATTTGTTTTAAGGTGTACGACTAACAATATCATTTCACAACTTTTAGTCACGTTTAATTCTTCTACTTCTTCTACTTTTATCGTTTTGGAAACCTTTATGCATATATAAAATTCCTAAATGGTCAAATGTATTCTTTTTGTCCCTTTTGATTTTATTTTGTTGCTGCTGTTGTTGTTCGTTTTTGTATCAATCAGTAGTCGGAATGATGACCGAAGATATGTGTCCATGTATCGGTGGGAGCAATAAACATGCTATCCATTTGCTATTCCCCGCATTACGAAATGCGTGAACAAACAACATACCAAAAACGTCTCTAAACGAATTCCAATGAAAGCTATACGAAAGGCACACGACCAATAACAACAGCCAGAGCCTGTCAGTCACATGGAAAATGCCAAATCGGAACAACTGCCACAAATGAATTTTTGCATAATTAATGAAGTTTGTCGAAGTTGTTGTTGCGATGAAGAAGCGACTAATGTTTAAAAAATGGGCAGAACTTCTAGCTCTAATTGAGATTCCATTTAAGAATCAACAGAAATCGTTTGGCATAACTCTGCCCATATTTTGGTGAATTTATTCGTGTAAATAAAGGAAAGACGACGCTTCAGTCATTTGAAATGTGATTCTCATGGCTTTTGTTACAATAGGAAATTACACCAAGACCTCGCTTTGCGTCGTTGATACGTTCCACCAAAACACGACTCAAAATGAAACGACGCGAAGCGAATTAAGATTTTCAATTGAAAGCCATATAAAGTCCGGAGATAGGTTCCATGTGGAAAACACTATTTTTTCTTATGTCCACATTTTAGGTGGAGATATTAGTTGAACAACTAAATGCTAAATTAAAGCTATTTTGGTGTAATTCGGCCAGAAAATGTAGCTAAAACAGTCAAAGTACCTGAAATCGAGCGGTACCGTTATATGAGGGCTATAACAAAACGTTTACACATGTTCATCATTTTGGTGGAGAAGTTTCTACATCACTGGGAACAATAAATGCCAAAATCTAGCTAATTCGGCCTGACAATGTAGCTAAAAAGCTCAAAATACCTGAAATCGGTTAAATGAGGGCTATACTAAAACGTGGACCTATGTAGCCCATCTTCGAACTTGATCTAAGTTCAGACCAAATACACATATGTACAACATTTCAGCCCTTTATCTCAAATTATTCGGAAGATAGCGGTATGACAACAAACGTACGGACGGACGGACATTGCTAAATCAACTTAGAATTTTACTCTGGTCAAGAATATATGGTAATATTCAAAAAAGTTTTTCAATCGTTGAAGTTGAGGTTCACCATTTAATAAGTCGCGAACTGTTAATATATTTTATAAAATATGAATATATTTATATTAAATGAAGTGTTTTAGCCACGATCTCATAATATGGGCCATAACAAATAATTTTCGTGGAAGCTGCGTTGGTGGTAATATAAAAAAATGGGAAAAATGTGTTGAAGTAAACATGTTTTTTTTGTGTTCTTTTTTGATTTCTGGCCAAACCACGAAAAATTCGAACCTGTGCTCAAAGAAAGAACTAAACAATACCCCTTGGGCAACATGGTTCTAGTATATGACTTTTCGATATATATACTGCATCCCCCTAAAATCAATGTTGACAGTTTGAAGTTTTGATTTCAGTGTTTTTCGAATTTTTCTTATAAAAAGAGGGTGCAACTAGATAATAATCCAAACTAGTTTATAGGATTGTAGAACTCGCGATTCCACGTCGATCGATGTATATCTCATGAGTGTGCTCCGTACAGCTTCCTAGTAAAAGGGGTCCAAAGGCGAAAATTTGGTGCGTAAATTTTCTGAAAAAACCTATTTTTTTGCTTTAAAATTTACAACTGTCGTACAGGTACCCCTGAACCCCGCGTGATTTTAGTTTCTTTACGTGCCGGATCTAATAAGCCCCTCCGCGTTCGAATCCATCTACTAAAACGCCGGATATAGATACCTAGAAAGTAGGAAAATCTGCAAAAATATATTTTGACAATTCCGCGAATTGAACCGCGATTTTCTTTGATTATTTTTGCATAAATGTAATCCTTTATACGCGATTATAATATTTGCCAAAAAGGTGTGTCACAAATTACAAAGATTCAGGAGTAATATCCCTATTTATCCCAAAATAGAATGCGGTGGCACATCTGCAGTTCTTGACGAATCTGTCTAAAATAATTTATATTGACGTATTTTTAATAGGGGGGCATTGAAATCGGATGCACCTTATAATCATATGCACATCGCGTAATTTTTGCCCACTTGAAGGTTTTTTGAATAGTAAGATGCAACTGATGGCACCCTTTGGCCGCTGAATGAAACATGGGAAAATCCATGCATATTGATAGACATGGACTCCCTGTACACGAAAAGCACATGCACCTCAACCGATTTAAACGAATTCGCGAATTACACGGTTTTTACTTCTATGTTTTTTCTTTGATTGTAATTTCAATATTACTCTCTACTTCTTATTTCTATTGCATATCACAGAAAGCAAATATACTTTCACTATGACTAATTACTTTTCTCGTAGAAGTTTAAGCAAAATATTTCAGGATTTGGATCGAAATTAAGCGAAATAATAGAATAACTCCCAACATTTATTTTTCAACTTTTTCGTATTTAACCAAAAATATATTTTTGAAATAATTTCCAACAATAAGTTTCCGTTCTTTGTTGTTGCTGTAATATGCAAGTTATAAACGCGATCTTTATATTCTACGCGATCTCACATTTTTCTACGCGTTGTCTAGATTCTGTACGTATTTTTAAATTAACAATTTTTGTGATTTCTTCGACCTTTATATTTGTTCTAAAATAAAAGATTTTTGAGCTTGAGGTCTTGTGTTTGTTGGTATTTTATTTTTTATTTTCCGATATTTCGAAATTCTTTGAATTTCGTCATCAGGGATCTACAAAAATAATAAAAATAAAAACACGACTTAATATCTACATCACAGTAAATGGTATAAACACGAAAAAAGGTGATCGCTTACATGTAAATAAATAAATGAATAATAAAGCTTAAAACTAGTGTAGTGTGACTACTACCGTCGAGTGTTATTATTGCACTGATCGTTGGTTTGCATGTTTCACGATCTCCCCCTTCGCGTTAAATGTCTGTAACAGTATGCAGTGTTATCTGTGTCTGCTTTGCTCAGCCATGCACGCGTCTTTACGAAAAAGTTAACTACAACTCTCTTTTCCATACAAAAACCCAAAATAGCATTCTCTTCTTGTGCGCCATTGGCTTTGCTGTTGATTCTCTTTGTTGTTGGTACACTGTTTATGTGGAGCAGCCATGCACGCGTCTTTACGAAAAAGTTAACTACAACTCTCTTTCCCATACAAAAACCCAAAATAGCATTCTCTTCTTGTGCACCATTGATGTGGAGCATTTCTAATGTGAGTCTCCTGTTGTAATTTCTCTCGGTTTGTAACACTTTAACGTCGTCAATATTTGGTTCGTGGTTATATTTCTTACAGTGTTCCGAGAGTGCAGTTTTCTGTGTTATGTTGCTGTTTCTTAGTTTTATGTCGGATTTGTGTGCCGACATTCTTGTTTTTAATTTGTTTTTCGTCGTACCAACATAAAGTTTGCCACAATTTTCATTCTCGTTGCCACCACATTCAATTTCGTAAATCATTTTCTTCTTCATTTTCTTCTTCTATCGTAAACTTAATATTCTTATTAAAACTATTTAGTGTTGTCAGGTTGACGGCAAAATTCCATATTTAGACACACTAATAATTAGAACGCCTGAGAAAAAACTGTTACTAAATTGGTACCAAAAACCCACGTCATCGGGTAGACTGATAAACTTCTACTCAAAACACACAAAACGGATTATAATAAATACAGCAAACAACTTAGTCAACAGAGTACTTAATATTAGCGATGAGTGTTTTCACGGAGAAAACAAAATAAAGATCCAAAATATTCTCACACAGAACAATTTCCCCCACTATGTCATCAAATCATTAATTAATAAATACAAACCGAGAAATACCTACACAAAAACCTGCAGAAGAAAAAACAACAAAAATATTCAAATCACTGGTATATGTTCCCAATATATCGGAAAGATTTGAGAAATCTGAAATTTACGACAGAAACAAATACACAATAGCTCATAGCACCAATAATACAACAAAAAATCTATTTAGTAACACAAAAAGTAAAATACCCAATATGGAAAAGCACAATGTGATTTACGAAATTGAATGTGGTGGCAACGAGAATGAAAATTGTGGCAAACTTTATGTTGGTACGACGAAAAACAAATTAATAACAAGAATGTCGGCACACAAATCCGACATAAAACTAAGAAACAGCAACATAACACAGAAAACTGCACTCTCGGAACACTGTAAGAAATATAACCACGAACCAAATATTGACGACGTTAAAGCAAACCCGTTCGTGGGTATTGATTTGGTTACGAAGTTTTTCGGCAAATCACACACACGCGACCCGACCGCAAAGTAAGAGAGCAAATGTTTTGATTTTTTTACTTCAGTCTTGTACTGAATTTCATGCAAGCAGGTTGATGCCGCTTTATTTGTTTATTTTTGGGTACACAGAAAAGATTTTGCAGTTGTACAGCAGATATGTGGAGGGAAGAATTTGAAAATGATTTTTGTTTTGTATTAATATTTTTAATGACGCAGAATGCCTCGTCTGCAATGCAACAATAAAAAATGTATGTATGCTTAGAAAGTTTTAAAAAATCATTTTTATATACAATTAGTTTTTTCTCTAAAAAAAATTTAACATATGAAGAAAAATACTTTCCAAATTATGAAGTTATTTGTATTATTTTTAATTTAAGTCATACAAAGCGAACGCGCCAACAATATATTTTTCATTTCACACTCAATATGAAAATCATCACCCTGTTCTGTCAGTGTAATTTTACCCACACATAAACATTTTAAGCGCTCGCTCTTCTTGGTCGGCTATGCGTTAAAGTGTTACAAACCGAGAGAAATTACAACAGGAGACTCACATTAGAAATGCTCCACATAAACAGTGTACCAACAACAAAGAGAATCAACAGCAAAGCAGACACAGATAACACTGCATACTGTTACAGACATTTAACGCGAAGGGGGAGATCGTGAAACATGCAAACCAACGATCAGTGCAATAATAACACTCGACGGTAGTAGTCACACTACACTAGTTTTAAGCTTTATTATTCATTTATTTATTTACATGTAAGCGATCACCTTTTTTCGTGTTTATACCATTTACTGTGATGTAGATATTAAGTCGTGTTTTTATTTTTATTATTTTTGTAGATCCCTGATGATGAAATTCAAAGAATTTCGAAATATCGGAAAATAAAAAATAAAATACCAACAAACACAAGACCTCAAGCTCAAAAATCTTTTATTTTTAAATTATTTTTTTAGATATTTTTTGGACTCTGATTTAGAATAAATAAAATTTATTCCAAGATTTCTTCAATATTTTTTGATTTTCCGCGAAAATAAAAATAAATTTAGCAACTATTTTAGCATCTACGGATAGATATCAAATGCTGCTAACGATTCATATATACATGTTCTTATTACAACACAATAGGAATTTTTAAATATTTTTTTGTTTACAAGAGAGTAAAAGCGCATATAACTTTTGAGTGCAGCCTCCAACGCGAACACATTTGAAACCACGATTGTTTTCCTAACCCATGTACCAAAAATGGCGGATGTGCTCGCCAAAAAAGTTTTTAATTTTTTTTCTATGTAATTGTAAAGGAAATTTGAAATTTACCATATACTTTATAGAGTCGCATATGCTTATTTCAATGTGTTTCAAACGGAAAAAACAATCATAATATACCCTCCATACTATGGTGGAGGGTATAAAAAATTAGACATAAAACAACGCAACATCGAAAATCGAACGACGCATAGTGAATATTGGTATCAGCTAAGCAACGACGCAACTTCGAAAACAACGCAAAGTGAAACGACGCAAATCGAGGTCTTGGTGTAATATTATATGTATTTCACATTTGTATAATGGAATATTTATAGTATATAATCATGGTATAATCAAATAAGGTAACCTTGTGCAAACATTTTTTTAAAGTATAATTTGACAGCATCGCATTGCCAAAATGATTTGACATTAATAGATTAGGGAATCATTTCGTTCACCAAAATGAACCAGGTTCGTTCACGCTTCCTCTTCCCATCATCAAGAATCAGTAGTAATTTTATCAGTCTGAAAGATAGAAAATGTTTCGTATATCCAGTTTACTATCACTACCCAGCTAAAATATTCATTACAAAACTCCTTGCTAACCCATTATTTTAACGCGCTAAGTAAATAGCTATTTTTTGGCCAATAAAGTAAATAGTTACTAAAAGTCGTGACTTCTTATTTTAGTTTACGTCTAGTTTAGCTGCCAAAAAATAACTACTTATTTCTGGAATATAGAAGACAACAATTTTATTTAAAAATAATATATTTTTAATTAATATATTAAAAATCACTCCAATCGACACAAAAGATATGTTTTCAATGCTCATTTTTCTACACTATTGCTCTGTTCCAGAACCTGCAAGAATATACTGTTACGAATGTAACTGGTAATTTAGTTAGTTTAGTTAATTTTCACGAATTTCTCTTAATTTAAGAACATGAATTGTAACATCAACTTTTATTTGGGCATGTTCCGCCATTCACCTCTGCATCGAACACACCTAAAGCTGTTCTGCAACACACTTTACACATAGTTGGGGTGTATTCCTCACACTGTAATTTTGATAGCGAGAGCTGAGTGCATCTTTATTCTTTAAAGAAACTAATTGAAAATTTCTACAAAAAAATTAACAGCAATAAAATTTAATGTGATTTCTATGAACATTTAAAAAATATTTTATTTTCTTAACAAAATATTTTTTAAAACTGTATTTTTTCTTAAAGTACTAAATTCAACATGTAGAAGTTCGTTTCTTTATTTACGTCGTAAACAATTAAACGAACAAAGCGTACATACCCATACACGCATGTATAGCATTTCCAAATTAAATGAAACCTTTTCCAAATTGAATGAAACTTTTTCCAAATTGAATGAAACCTTTTCCAAATTAAATGAAACCTTTTCCAAATTAAATGAAACCTTTTCCAAATCAAATGAAACCTTTTCCAAATCAAATGAAACCTTTTCCAAATCAAATGAAACCTTTTCCAAATTGAATGAAACCTTTATTTTTATTAAAAGAAAAAAAGCCAGAATATTTTGAAAAGAGAAAGAAAAAAAATTATATGGGTTTTCACCGATTTTTTACTTAAATTCTAATCTTAAGTAATGACATAAAAGTGTACCTCCCTGCATGTTTTGCTTCCTTGAACTTAAACATTTCATAATTTTTAAAGTTATAGCGAAATAATCCTAAAGAGAAAATTTAGTTTTAAAAAATTCCTAATAACACTGTGAACAAAATAAAGGCGAAAATCTGGGGCAGAGATAATTCCTTTAGGGAATGAAAGGCCTTTTTGAGTATAGCATTTCCAAATTAAATGAAACCTTTTCCAAATTAAATGAAACCTTTTCCAAATTGAATGAAACCTTTTCCAAATTAAATGAAACTTTTTCCAAATTAAATGAAACCTTTTCCAAATTAAATGAAACCTTTTCCAAATCAAATGAAACCTTTTCCAACTCAAATGAAACCTTTTCCAAATCAAATGAAACCTTTTCCAAATTGAATGAAACCTTTATTTTTATTGAAAGAAAAAAGCCAGAATATTTTGAAAAGAGAAAGAAATAAAAAATTATATAGGTTTTCAACAATTTTTTACTTAAATTCTAATCTTAAGTAATGACATAAAAGTGTAACTCGCTGCATACGAGATTTTGCTTCCTTCAACTTAAACATTTTATAATTTTTGGGCATCAATTAAAGTTATAGCGAAATAATGCTAAAGACAGAATTAAGGGTTAAAAAATTGCTAATAATAACAGGGGCTAATTGTGTTACCTAATGAAGTGGTTCACGATTTGCTGCTTGCGGAATTTTCAATGGACATACTCATTATATAATTGGAGCAGTCCTGTTTATTGAGCTGTTGGTTACTATGCTCAATCACGTCAACGATATTACGGTCTATTGTCTGACCACTCTGGTACACAATTCTATTTTTGAAAATACCTTTACTATTGTGTTCAACATTGCTGAATATGGCATTCAAAATTTCAAATTACTACAATTAGCCTCTGTTATTACACTGTGAACCGAAATTTTGGGGCAGAGATAATTCCTTTTTGGGGATGAAAGCCCTTGGTGAGTATATTAAGAATCCCGAAGGACAGATCCGCTGTGAGTCGAACTTCCGAGTTATGGCCTGATTAAGTTTTTGGTGAAGACGCGACAAAATGATTAGTTTTCAATGAGGGTCGTACCTAAAATGTTCTGAGCGACATATTTAAAGAACTTTTCGAAACTGAAAAACGCCATCATGTGGTACTTTTATAGCGGTTCTTAAAATAAGGGACGAAAAGGACATTGAAGGAATCGAGTTACAATGTCGAAATGTTCTACAAAAATAATCCTCATTCGATTTGAGTGAAGACAAGTAATCTCATAAATAAGCTAAAACAACAGTCAACAAAGATATAACGTTAATTTCAGATGCCTTACATTGTCTTCAGCAGAAATTTAATAAGGCCATAATCCTCATTCGATTTGAGTGAAGACAAGTAATCTCATAAATAAGCTAAAACAACAGTCAACAAAGATATAACGTTAATTTCAGATGCCTTACATTGTCTTCAGCAGAAATTTAATAAGGCCATAACTCGGAACTTCGACTCACGGCGGATCTGTCCTTCGGGATTCTTAATATACTCACCAAGGGCGTTCATACCCAAAAGGAATTATCTCTGCCGCAGATTTTCACCTCCATTTTGTGTCGCAGTGTTAAAATTCTCTCTTTAGGATTATTTCGCTATTACCTTAATTGATGCCCAAAAATTATGAAATGTTTAAGTTCAAGGAAGCAAAACATGCAGGGAGTTACACTTTTATATCATTACTTAAGATTAGAATTCAATTTAAAAATCGCTGAAAACCCATACAATTTGTTATTTCTTTCTCTTTTCAAAATATTCTGACTTTTTTCTTTCAATAAAATTAAAGGTTTCATTCAATTTGGAAAAGGTTTCATTTGATTTGGAAAAGGTTTCATTTGATTTGGAAAAGGTTTCATTTGATTTGGAAAAGGTTTCATTTGATTTGGAAAAGGTTTCATTTGATTTGGAAAAGGTTTCATTTGATTTGGAAAAGGTTTCATTCAATTTGGAAAAAGTTTCATTCAATTTGGAAAAGGTTTCATTTAATTTGGAAATGCTATATATTAAGAATCCCGAAGGACAGATCAGCCGTGAGTCGAAGTTCCGAGTTATGGCCTGATTAAGTTTCTGCTGAAGACCATGTAAGGCATCTGAAATTAACGTTATATCTTTGTTAATTGATGTTTTAGGGTTTTCACCAAAAAATTAATCACGCCATAACTCGGAAGTTTGACTCACGGCGGATCTGTCCTTTAGGATTCTTAATATACTCACCAAGGGCTTTCATCCCCAATAAGAATTATCTCTGCATCAAGATTTCGGTTCACATTGTAATAACAGGGGCTAATTGTAGTACCTAATGAAGTGGTTCACGATTTGCTGCTTGGGGAATTCTCAATGGACATGGTCCTTACATAATTGGAGCAGTCGTGTTGATTGAGCTGTTCGATACTGTGCCCAATCACGTCAACGGTATTACGATCTATTGTCCGATCGCGTAGTACCACTTTGGCACACAATTTTATTCTTGAAAGTTTTTTTAGGATAATTTGTATGCAATAGCTTAATAAGTAAACGAATACACATAATGATAGAGTTAAACCGGTGTAATTTGAAATTTTGAGTGCCATATTCAGCAATGTTGAACCCAAAAGTAAAGGTATTTTCAAAAATACGCGATCAGACAATAGATCGTAATATCGTTGACGTGATTGAGCATAGTAACCAACAGGTCAATAAACAGGGCTGCTCCAATTATGTAATGAGTATGTATGTCCATTGAAAATTCCACAAGCAGAAAATCGTGAACCACTTCATAATGTAATACAATTAGCCCCTGTTATTATTAGCAACTTTTTAGCCCTTAATTCTCTCTTTAGCATTATTTCGCTATAACCTTAAGTGATGCCCAACACTTATGAAATGTTTAAGTTCAAGGAAGCAAAGCATGCAGTGAGGTACACTTTTATGTCATTACTTAAGATTAGAATTTAAGTAAAAAATCGTTGAAAACCCATATAATTTTTTATTTCCTTCTCTTTTCAACATATTCTGACTTTTTTCCTTTAATAAAAATAAAGGTTTCATTCAATTTGGAAAAGGTTTCATTTGATTTGGAAAAGGTTTCATTTGATTTGGAAAAGGTTTCATTTGATTTGGAAAAGGGTTCATTTAATTTGGAAAAGGTTTCATTTAATTTGGAAAAGGTTTCATTCAATTTGGAAAAAGTTTCATTCAATTTGGAAAAGGTTTCATTTAATTTGGAAATGCTATATATTCGTTGATGCGCCATCTTACATCTATGGGCAGATCAGCTACTGGTTTCACAGTCAAAATCAGTTTTTCCAATAATTACGTATTTAGGAGGTTTTCAGATTTTGTGGCCCGTTTTGGATGTACAAACTTGCCAAAAAACTATAAATTTGGAATAAAGCTCAAAAGTGTTGCGGAATACTGAAGGAATGCATCGGCATGGTCCAGTTTGGAAGTGGATCTTATTTTGGGAGTCATTTCTTTTCGATGGGTAGCGCGCACTCCTGTCATTTCAGCTAGTCACGTTGTAACTTAGAAGTTTTGGACCACTAGGCCAGGAAGCATGAATTTGCCTATAAAAAACATAATATCGCTGTAAACAGGACCACGAGGAATAGTATCGGAATAAATGGCCAAAGGATATTCGAACAGACCGTAAACTGCACTTTTCAAAGTTAAACTACATTTGGACAAAATATTAGGACCTTGAAGGTTTGATTCAAATCTGTTGCTCCGTTCAACAGATATAACACGTACCATTTTAGCGTAAAGTTTGGAACTTTTGTCGGGGAGGTACCTGAAGTAGTGGACCGAAATTATACTAAGTTTGGTCAAAATATTACGAAGGCCAAATTTTGGCCCGAATCGGCTGATCCGTTCGAAAGTTATCGTGTACTCCAGCCTCTACACACGGTACGATAGGGGTTTTTTACACTTTTCGTGCAATTTTCTTAAGAAGTATGAACTCCCAGCAATTCGGATCCATTAGTCATTACGTAACCCATTACAAAGTAATGTAAACAAGCTTATTTTCCCATTACAAGTAATCTGAAAAGTGATGGGATACTTCTTAAAAAAATTACAAGGCAAACCTACTTACTTTGCTCCTCACTAAGTAATGAGGACGGTGGCACAGTAAGTGTGTGTCCGACTATAAATCCTAGGGTTCTGTGTTCAACGCTCACTGTCGGCACGCGAGTTTTTTTAATTAAAAAATAACAGTTCGTGGTGCACACGTGCACTGCACATTTATGTTCTTAAACAACTCTTAATGTTCGTGTGCGTGGTGGCATAGTATGTACCCAGCAAACACAATGTCGGACGTCCGACGCGTCGGCTCAAAATCGGACGTTTTTTCCGACGCGTCTGACCGACTTCGGTCCGAACTCTGTCCGACTAGTCTGACGAAATTTTTCCCGTCTCTTGTGCTGCTTTGGCAAAATTAAGTGTAAATAAGCAGAGAGAAAAGAATTGTACATGTTTCGCTCGAACATTGTAAATGTGTAATTGTTGATGTGCCGACGTTGATGCAGTACGAACGAAAAATTGAGTGCTCGGGTTTTAATTTCTGTATCGGAGAACAAAGTTGGTTTATTTTTGTTATGCGTGTTGAAGCATGATAGTGTTTAAATGTTATTCATAGTGATTGCATACATATTTCTTTATTTTTATGAAGTTAGTGAAAGTAAAGATTTTCTTCGTCAAACTTCAACACTATTCCGTGGAAAGTCATATGTTTTATATTTGTATATGGCCAAAGTTAAGATTCTTAACACTTTTATGTGTATCAAAATTTTTTGCATGTGAAGACATTTATTTTTAATATATTAATAACAATTGTTTTACATATTTCACAGATCGTGTTGACGAATTTGTTGTTCTGTTTGTTGTTTATTTTTCCACCAAGTCGCGCATTTAACACAGCATAATATGATATTAAAACCTTTAATATGTTTATAGCAAATAAACTTTTATAGGATTTGGATATTTCATGAACTAACTGTGTATTTTCAACATATTTTAATAATAAGAACAAATTCTGGTCGAATGCTGGTAAATAAATCAGAAGTTCATACGATAGTTCATCTGACTTCGGACCAAATTCGGTCCGAAAGTCGGCAAACACTTTCGAATTTCATAAGATTTTACTTCCGAATTCGGACCGATATCTGTCCGAAAGTCGGTAAATAAAACAGAAATTTATACGATAGTTCATCAGAGTTCGGACCGAATTCGGTCCGAAAGTCGGTTAAAACATCCGATTTTCATCCGAATTTCGGTCAGATAACACGTCAACCACGCCATATGACTTTCGGTCAGAGTTCGGACCGAATTCGGATCCGAACTCGGACGTTTCATCCGACTTTCGGACCGAATTCGGTCCGAATTCTGATGTTTCTTCCGGTTTTGGTTTGCTGGGTAGTGTCTTTGGCTAGAAATCAGAGGGTTCGTGTGTTCAACTCGCACAGCGAGTGAAATAAAGTAAAAAAATCTCTACATCAACTGTTCTAAAAATAGAATTTTTTTCAACTTACGTTTCAAATAGTGGTCATAAAATAACTACAAACTGAGTGCGACATGCCCTTGTAAAAATAATGGGAAAGAAAGGGGGTTTACGAGTAGTTACGGCTGCCAAAAATCCCTTACAAAACCCATGATTTTGGGAGGACTTTTTTTCTGGGCTTCTACTGTTGTATTGGAAACAGCAAATACAAATGGCTACAACAAAAATATAAGCGATTTGACAGCAGCTATTAAACTGCATTTTTCCAAAATTTTGTGTGATAGGTACCCGAAGGAGTGGACCGATATAGTCCATCACCAAATCAGTTGCTCCGTTCAATAGAAATAACGCGTACTGTTTCAGCGAAAAGCTTGGAACTTTTGTGGGGGAGGTATCGGAAGAAGTGGGCCGATATTGCCGATTTTCAAACTTAAACTAGGTTTGGACAAAATATTACGAAGGCCAAAATTTGGACCAAATGGTTTATCCGTTCGAGAGTTATCGTGCGCTCCAATCAAGCAGGCAGACGGACGGACATTGCTAAATCGACTCCAAATTGTCAGAAACGGATTTCGTCCAAACAAACTTGGTGTCTAAAACTATAGGCTGGTTTTAACTCAAAGGAACAAAATCGACGTCGGATTTTTTTAGAAGGGGTCAGAGGTGAATTTCACCTTTGAACCCATACAAATGACTATGGAAACTTTGAAGCCCCAGTGACACGTGTTAACACATTCCAATTGTGCTCCAACTTTCACAATCTTAAAATCTAACAAAACTAAAAAACTTTTGGCGTCTAAAAAAATCCGGCATGGAATTTTAAAATATAATGACCTGAAGGAACTAAATGAACGAGATAATCTGAACGAACGATATAAACGAGTGAGCTGGATACGGTTCCATTTGTTCATTTCACGGAATCGTTCCTTTGAACTAGTTCGTTCATTAACGACACTACTCTGGATTTATTCAACTACAAAATCTATATCATTAGTACGATTATCAATCTCAAGTTGACGTTACGATAAAAATCAGTAAAATTGAAATGTCTATAATTTCGTTTGCTATCGAAATTTTCCGTAACTTAGCGATCTAAATAAAGCAGTCACTAAGGCCTATCGATAGTAGCAGTGCTGTAAAATCTTATTTTAATATTTCATTCATAATTTTGCATTTTAATTAGATCGATTTTTGTGGGTAAGGCCAAAATATATTCGAGGATCGGAATATCGGACAATAATACTGCTTTTGAAAATAAATTTATCGATGTTTCTTCAATATTGAGATTTGAGTTTCGTTGAATGTCAAATCACAATAATGCATTTTGACAGCAAACTTGAACATTGAATCGTGCCATCCCATGTATTCAATCGGTAATATTAATCTACCAATAGATAAAAAATAAATAAAAAAAGATAAAAGAATCTGTGGTAGGTGTTAAATACACTGCCAGAAATGGCAGAATATAGAGCACGGTTGTTGTTGTGGCAGCAATTGTTTTTATTATTCATACACACAGAAAAAAGGCCTCTCTAACATATGCCCCAAACATATTTTGCAGCAAACATATATTTGTTTGCAAGCAATCCCAAACATAACATATGTTTAGGTCCTGCAAACAAATTTATGTTTGCTGCAAAATATGTTTGGGGCATATGTTAGAGTGTTTGAAGCATACATGCCACCAATGCACCAAAGCCCCCTTCTTCGATTCTACGTCTTCTATTATAACATACACACAGCTGTTTATTATAAAACAGCATTCCGCAGCCGCGAGAGCACTGTTGTTACTCTCTTTGACAAACATCCTCTCTCCACCCATAAAAAATATGTTCTCACATAAAAATATGTTGGTACCCAAACAAATAAAATTGGGACATGTTACAAAATCTTGTAAACATACAAACAAATATTTGTTTGGATCCAAACATATTTCTAACATACATTTTTCTGCGTGTATGTATGTAATGTCCCGTACACAAGTCATTAAATTGCAACACGTTCGTATGATATTATGGCCGTCAATAAGAAAATGATAATTGCCAAAGAAGCCATAACACCCTTTTTTGTTTGTACGTCTGTTGGTTTGTTTGTTTTGCTCAGAAGACAACGCTTTTACTCGATGTTGTGGTAAAACATTCATTAATCACTGGAAGATATCAACAAGACAGACAGACAGCTAAACAAAAAGCTATCTACCCAAACCCACTCATACACACCCAGGACAGTCACAACTATGTACTGATATAGAATTCAACCAGTGCAAATCCTCAACATGAACAGAAATCTTTTTGATATGGATAAACGCCTGGACAATGGTCATTTGTATTTGTGGGCATTGTGAGCAACATTGTCCATGTAGTGTTGAGTTTGGTTGATCAGATTGTTGTTGCAACAAGCGCACGGAGAACAAACAAAAATGTATCAAGATTTTTACACTACACTGTATGTTCTTGTTTGGTATCTTCATTAATACAATGCTATGACCATACGTATGTATGTTGCCAAAACATTGACGGTCTTAATAACCCAACCGAATAAGGGAACATACACCAGTTGTATATAATTTATTAAACAACAGCTCCCATCTCTTGGTATCAACGAATCAATAATCGCAACAAGTAAAACAAAATTTGCAAGGCCTCCATGGGAGAGGGAAGATGGCGAGAAACATGATCGCTGTACGATCAAATTCTTTAGTACGCTGGAAAATTTAACAATTCTATTAAGATTACAACAAAATGCAAATCTGGCAACATGGCTAGCGTTTGTCGTTTTGCCCACAAACAAGACGGCTGGGCATCTTGAGGCCATAGCGCCTGAAAACAAGATGTGATGACCTCCTTAAAAGGAAATCAATGTTTTGCAATCGATGCCCCATCATGTTCCACACATGCCTCAAGACATCTTACCCTGCATCAAGCTGCTCTCTCGATATTTCCCATGCGCAAGCGTGTGTAGTCCAGTGGCAATATTAACAGGAAACTGCTAATAAGTTCATGAACTATCAAGAATTTAATTTACGCCAAGTGTGAATGTTGCTACTACTCCACTAATGTAGACAGCCAGCCAGCCAGCCACAACAAGCGCAGTCATCAAAAGCATGTAACTATGAAATGTACGGTTAAAGCGACGGTTTGGTTGTCCAACGAAATGCGTTAATTTAATATGGAAATGTTGTATGATTATCGGGCTGTTTGTTTGTAGAAATGTTTACTTTCGGAATTTATGTGGATTTCATTAAACCAACCAACCACAAATTGAGATATAACAAACTTCTCATAATGTTGTTGCACATACGTGTGTCATTCAGGCAAGGAGAAGAGCATAGCAGCTTGAATGGCCAGTAGCCCCTATGTAAATGCAAATAATGATTATTGATATTTCAACCTTTAATTTTTCCCTCTGCACCACTAAGAACTGCTAATAAGCGGCTGTGATGTACATTTATGGCCAGCATAGTTGTATTGTCTCTCTGCACAAATATCGATCAACACGTACTAAATCATTCATTAGCATTTCTTTTCACAGCTGAGTCATTGGTTCTCGTTTTCAGAGTATAAAGATCAATATGAATTATGTAATAGCCAATAAACATGTTTGTTGTTTTTGTTACTAGGCAAATTTGCAATTACAATTACAAGTTGCAATGATATAAATACATACATTGAATCGCCGCTCTGCAATTACAGTACAAGCAAGTGCATAATAATTTGTGCATACAATTACAGTTCTTCGGAAATTGTAAGGGGTGGGGGAGGGGCGGCAACTGAACTTCCAAACACTTTTCACTCGCGAGTAACATCGAGGAAGTCTGAAATATGCTTCGCGAGTGACGAGTTGAAATAGAGTATACTCGATTTATTTATTCTACTCGCCCGAGTACTCCCGCTCGAATTCGATCGAAGGGTATTTGTATATCCCGAAGAGGAACTATCTACATATCTCGATGTGCAAAGTATGGACCTATCAACCAGAAACTCCCTGCGAGAGTTGTCTTGTGAATTTATTATTTTAGTTGGTGCAGGATTTCTTGGAGCTTTTAGGCCATTATCAGGATGTATGGACATGCCCCCGAAAAATGGTACCATGGTAAAGGGAGCCGTAAAAAATAAAAATTTCAGAACGATCCGAGAGGAGATTTTAAAATTCTCATTTTTCCAAATTTTGTGTGGGACCGATATAGTACATACCCGATCTAGTACCCGCGTACCCGATCTATTTGTGGATGGAATAATACAATGTGCAAAGTTTGGACCAAATCGATTGCTCCCTTCAAGAGTTATAGTTCACACCATTTTGCAGAAAAATTTTGAACATTTGTGTAGAGGTGCAAAGTTTGGACCTTGATCCGTTCGAGAGTTACGTGCGCAATACAGACGGACGGACAGGGCTAAATCGACTCATATTGTTTGAACCGAATTTTTTCCAAACATACTGGGTGTTTAAAACCAGTATTTCGATGAGTCACATTTTTGGCCGCATCAAAGTATATGTTAGCAAGGGGCTAACCTTAAGGCTGAGGATATAATAACCTAAGCCATATTTTGTGTTCATTTCATGTTGATTAAATACTGAGTGGAGGGAATATTCTCTCCTTCTTATATCTAAACAAATTACATTCGGGTTGGAACATGAAGTTCATATATGGCCTCGTTGGAAGGTTTTTGCACATACCAAAAATATGAACTAGCTATTTGGTGTGTCATTGATATCTTTGAACGTGAGCTTCCTTATATTAGATTTTTCCGAAAGAATATAGAGTTCTGAATACTGCCTCGGTGTCAAATATGTCCGCTTAGGCGATTCTCGTGATAATGATTAATCAATTTATAATTTGCGTTTCATAAATTTTTTAAATAGAACATACGAACACTGTAGAAATGGTCTATAAAGGTCAAAATAGTAAAACAACTTTAAAAGAATCGACATTTTTATTTTTTTATTATTCTGGTCTAAACCGCTAAAAAATTCCCGGAAAAATCAAATATAGAAATGATCTAACCAGCAAAAAATCCTTACTAAATAACAGGTTTTTATAGTACTTTTTGGTAGTCGTGACTACTGAAAAACACTAGCTATTCTGTGACCACAGTTACTCTGTGCCTAATAGAAGTTGAAAAATAAGATAAAAATGTCTATTTTTACAACAGTTAAGGTGGAATTTTGATCAAGCGAACTTCTGATTTATAGCCGAACACACTATGCAACGCGTACGAACATTAAGGGTTGTTTAAATGCATACATGTGCCACCGTACTCATAACTTAGTAGGGAGTAATATAAGTATTTATTTTTGTTTATATTACTTTGTAATGGGTTACATAATGACTACCGGATAAGAATTTTTGCTGTTGCAGAATCAAAAAACTTTACAGGTGTAAGCGGTTTTCATTTAAAGTTAGTTAAGGTGCACCCCTCATGACATTGTTTTATAAGGAGACGATACAGTCAGTGCTTTGTCCTAATTTCAACTTCTATATCTCTAAAATGGTAAAACCTATGAAAATAACATTAAGGTCAATCTTGTAGAGAATTTTCACTGCTACAACATCTGCTCTAATCCCATTTTGATAGGTCTTGCGGTTTTCCGAGCAAAATCGTGAAAACATAATAAAGCCCTAAAATTTTGAACTTTGACCTCGATTTATTCGAAAATCACTCCGGCGATTTTTTTCGTTTTTTGATTTCTCTCATCTATGAACATTGTGGTTTCAGAATCCGCAATAACTTCCCAGCTGTAAGCACATTTCATTTAAAATTAGTTAAGGCTCACCGTGTGGTGTAAGCAGTTTGTGGTTGAAAAGGTTATTGAACTTACGATCTGAGCAAACATCTTCCTAGACCAAATTCACTTTATAGGAACTGCTCGTCAATGTCTAAGTTCGTTTAATAATTTGTTATTTATGGTCCTGAAAACAATAACCGACTTTTTTGTGAATTTCTGTTTAAAGAATCATTTTTAGGAGGTTCAAATGTTCTGGAAATTTGTTTACTGAGATCCTAGGTAAATTTAGAATTTTTTAAAATAAATGTAGCAGGATCGGGGAAGAATACACAAATCTAATTTTTTGCAAGTGATGGGGAAAACGCCTAAATACGCGTCTTCTTACTTTCGGTCTTCTATCACGCTGCGGTGTCAAAATATGGTCAATTTTCCACGACTCAAAAAATTACACACAGTGTTATGTTACTTCTGTCACAAATCTATAACGTTTGGATGAGTATACGACGTTTCGACGTGTATATTATAATTGTTCCACAATCATCCCATAAGGGACAATGGAGACTTCTCTCATATCAATGAGTGCACGCCGATTCATATTAGCTCAATGATATGGGACCTACAGTTTATCGCCGAGTCCGAACGGTGTGTCTAAGACACCACCTTTGTAGAGAAGTTTTACATGGTTGAAACACTCAAGAAATGTCGCCAACATTACTGAGGGGTATTTTTGCCACCGTGGTGCAATTGTATGCACACTCGCCTTGCACACATAAGGTCGTGGGTTCGATTCCCCGGCTAGGCAACATCAAAACACTTTTCAACGGTGGCAAAATACCCCTCGACGTGTGTATTAGTAGTCGAAAAAGTCGAAAAAGTATGTCAGACTTTCTGATGACTTCCATTATTGCAAAACTAAAAGCGTTGCTTAGCGTACTGATAAACTTAATCTTTTTTAATCAGAATTTAAAGCATTCAACAAATATTTAGTTTATTATTTATTGTATCCATCATACCGTCCGAAAAAGTCTTAAAACACAAGACATTAAAATTATTTTCTTATTATCAATTAAGATTTTAATCTTCATTACGGTGATTATTATTTCAATTAAATCAGTCATGAATCATCAAATCTTGACCAATTTGTCAATTCCTTCCGTAGCGTACAACGAAAAATTCAATAATAATAACTTTAATTACTAACTGTGGTCTGATTCGATTCGATTGTGGCGACAAACGTGTTTCCATCATTCATCCAATGATATAATTAAATAAAGTAAATGCATCTTTCCCACAATTATTAAGCGGCATTGCACTGTGGTTCCGCCCGTGGACAAAAATCGAAAAATGTATGGCGTCAAATTTGATTGCATTTTAAATAAATATTCTCTAAACACATTAAATTGTTAATATCCAGTATTATTTTTCCCAATTTACAGCGGTAATATGCCAAGTTAGGTCAAAGAAGTTGAGATTTGTATGTGGTGCATTAAAAACGTAAAATAGATCTGCAAAGCATTCGAAGCTTATAAGTGAAATTATAAAAAATCGGAGAGGTAAATGTACAATTATCAAAATCACACTTATATTTGATGGCATTGACAATATTCTTACGAAGAAACAAATTCATAATTCGTTTTCTAACTTCGTAAAAAATAAATTCTTTGTAAATCACTTTTTGTGCTATTTTTAATATCATTACTATAAATTTATGTTGAGTTTTACTAATGAAGGCCCCGTAAGGGCAAGTCCGTATTTTTTTTTTAAATACAGGGGAAAGTCTCTAGTTTACGATAAAAAGAAATCCAGCTGCCCCTACCTGCCACCCTGTAAGTTATTCCCATTATAACACGCACGCCCCGCCTGTAAAAGCACGCACCTCTATATGTAAAAATGGAATGTACGAGTACGAACATTGTTCTCAGCAAACAACAAAATTCAAAATTAACGGATTTAGTTTATTTCACATCATATTTTTATTTTTTATACAACTGAAAATAAAAGTTTAGCATCTAGGAAAGAGACATTTTTTTATATGAATATTTTTCTTTAATCGACAAAACGACTAAAACTTGGATGTACCATTATAGAGAGGGGGACTATAACAAAGTGTGGATCTATATCGAACATTTTTGCAAGGAGGTATTTTGTTCACTAAGAAGTGAAAATACAGAATTGCAGCCAAATCGGTTCGAAAATTTGGCTTTTATTGTTCAAAATACCGAAAATCGGACAGTACCTTTATATGGGGTCTATAGCTAAACGTGAATCTTTATTGAACATTTTTTGCAAGGAGGTAGTTGGTCCACTGGGAAGTCAAAATGCAAAATTATTTTTGCTTAAATCGGTAAAACTAATCAGTGGTCTATGAAAACATCGCAGGCTATTCAATAAAGAGTTATAGCAAAATCGGGAAAAGATATATGTGGCGGCTATATCCAAATCTGAACCGATTTTTGTTAAATCGGTAAAACTAATTAGTGGTATAAGAAAATATCGCATATTAAATTTGAACGCCATTCAATACAAATTGACCGAGTTACAGCAAGATCGGAAAAAGATATATATGGGGGCTATATCCAAATCTGAACGGATATGGACCAAAGTTGGAATTTTTCATTCCTATGCCATTAAAAGTAATTGCACGGCATTTAAAATAATTTGTCTTACATCAGCCAGAGCGGAATAACAGTTCATTTTTTGTTCACAATTTATGGACTGGTTTTTATAATATACTAGCTGACCCGGTCCGCGTTGCTGGCCCGTTGTTTGGGTTCTCCGTGTAAACTTTAGTTATCTATCCAGCATTGATACAGCCATAATTAGGCATCCCTCTAGAAACTTCATAATATAAATCAATGTTTTGACATAAATTCCATGTAATGGTATCCCCCAAATTTAAGATATAAAATCTCTTTTATTATACCCTTCACCATAAATTGACAGTTTAAAGCACTTTGTGACCCACATATAGTGATCGGTGCACGTCAATTAACATTGCTATATATTGGATTGTTGGTCTCGGTTGGGGTCGTAATTATTACTGCAGAGAATTGTCAGTATAGTTCCACGTTTTGATATAGCTCCCATAGAACGGTACCGGCTGATTTTCGCTATTTTTGTGGATTTAACATCATTATCACACCGAAATGGCTAACATTTGGTTTTAATGTAATTTAAAGAGGAGAGCATAAATATTCGTATCGACCGAAAGACACGCCTTTTTATTTGCGCTCGGTATGCAACAGTTATAGGTTCACGTTTTGATATAGCTCCCATAAAGCAGTACCTCCCGATTTTCGATAGTTTGGAGATATAGTCACTTTTGGGGGTCGTAAACAGTCTTGCAGAGAATTTTCAGTATACGTCCTCGTTTTGACATAGCTCCCATAGAAGGGTGGCCCCTGATTTTCGCTATTTTTGGTTGATTTAACATCTGGATAGTGACATCTCAAGTTATCGGGATTTTACTGTATTCCAAAATGTGGATTTGATCGCGCTATCCCACTTATTGTTTAGTGTTCAGCGTTTATAGCATTTTTAGGCACGCAAAATTATGTATATTATCTGAAATAATAAATGTTTGAACATTTTGTGATGACCGCGATGTTTCACTTCCGCGAAGACCATTCAGGGTCAAGACGGTAATTACAGTAGTATTGCAAACAATCTGTAAACAATACGTTCAAAAATATCATGGACTTTAAAAAAAATGAAGGAGAACCTCCGGTCACTACACTTAGCCATATTAAAATAGCTCACGACCGCGCAATCCCACTTGTTCAAGCTAGTGTTCATATCATTTTGGTGTCACGCTTACTAAAATTATGTATATTAATTGAAATAATACATTTTTGAAAACTTTGTGATGACCGCGATCATTCAGGGAAAACAATCTGTAAACAATACGTTCAAAAATATCAAAGATTTCTGATTTTCTTAAAAACATTGTGGGGAGAAACACCGGTCACTATTCTTAGCAGTAAAAAACATCTTACGACCGTTCTCATTAATTGAAATAATACATTTTTGACAATTTTGGGATGAACGCGATATTTCACTTCCGCAACGACCATTCAGGGTCAAGACAGTAATTACCATACCAATGCAAACAATTTGTAAACAATATATTAAAAAGTATCTTGAATTTCGCGGTTTTCTTAAACAATTTGTGGGGAGGACCACCGGTCACTACACTTAGCGGGATAAAAACATAGATTACGACCTATTCTCAGACCTAAAAACTCCACATACAAAATTTCATAAGATTTCCCAATCGATTTTTCGGAATTTCTATATAGTGACATCTCATGTTATCGGGATTTTACTGTATTCCAAACTATGGCGTTGACCGCGTTATCCCACATATTGAAGCCAGTGTTATAGCGGTTTTGTAGTCACGCTTACTAAAATTAGGTATATTATCTGAAATAATACATTTTTAAATAATTTGGGATGACCGCGATATTTCAATTCCGCGACGTCCATTCAAAAAAATATATAGCCTATTTTCACCACCGGTGTTCCCAGTACATTATCTGAAATTTTCAAGAAAATCTATTCAGCCGTTTTTGAGTCTATTCGGAACATACAAACAAACAAACATACTAACATACACACATTGCCTTTTATATATTAGATTTTAGTAGTAAATTTGCGATCGTCGCATGCAGTCTTCCGACAAAGTAATTTTGAAGCCTTATTGTAACATTTCATGAAGACATTTAATACAAGCTGTTATTTATTGTAACTAGAATTTTACGCTTAAAACATGTGACATCCGATTTTCTTTCAACTTGTGTACTTTGTTAAAGTTATTTAGTAGGGAGTGTCGCAGGATGACGCGTAAATTTTTTATTTTATTTTTAATACATATAGTTTTTAACAAATTTGTAAAGTTTTAGCTGCCACAACCTGCAACCAAACATTTTATAATTGTTTTTATTATTATTATTTTTTATCTAAAATTAGCGAAATTCGGGTGGTACCTTTCTATAAAAACGTGAATCTGTGCCGACAATTCTCCCTTGGAATATTTTATACTCCCAACGTAGACCAAATGCCAACTTTCAACTAATTCGGTTGGATAACGTGGTTATAACCTTCAAAATAACCGAAATCTGGGTACTGTTCTATGGGGGCTACATAAAAACGTGGACTTATACCGAAAATTCGTATGGGAATGTATATATAACCCCAAGGAGACTTAATACCAAATATAAGGCATTTCGGTTGTATAATGTGGTAGAAATCTTTAAAATACCGAAAATCGGCGGATACCGTTATATGGGTAAAAATACACATTTACTAAATATTATATTGAATGAAGTACATTTGTCAACCTAGAGCTATTCTTATCCAAATTATGAACAAACATACACGCAGAAAAATTTATGTTAGAAATATGTTTGGATCCAAACAAATATATGCTTGGGACCGGTTGCAAACAAATATATGTTTGGATCCAAACATAATATGTTTGGGTCCAAACAAATATATGTTTGCAACATTTTGTAACATATCTCAATTTGATATGTTTGGGTAAAACATATTTTTTATGTTAGAACATTTTTTTCATGGGTGGAGAGAGGATGTTTGTCAACGAGAGTAATAAGGGGGCTTTGGTGGCGTGTATGCGTCAAACTCGTGTGTTTCTTGTTTTGTTGTTGTTAACGTGTTGTTAACCAACGCAGGCGAAGAAGAAAAGAAGAAATTATATGAATTATATTTTTTTTGTTTCTTCAGTGTTTTAGTTGCCTTTGTAGAGTCAAGACGGTAAAGTGAGTGAATAAATCAGTGTTTTGTGTTTTCTTAAAGAAATTGTGCTTTTTAGTAAATTAAATGCCCAATACATTTTATAATTGAATCGGAAAGTTTAATAGAATTATTTTATTGGACAAGGAAGAAATCTCATTTAATATTGGTAATTACATACATACTTATGTATATTTGAAATATGGCATATCCATATTTATTTATTACATTACATAATCATTTGATTCTAGATGCCGATTCCCCGCTGATGATTTCAACTATGAGGACAATTTGTTTTATTTCACAACTAAGGAGAAGCGTTCAACTACGTTTCTATATATTTTTCCTTTTTAAAAGTGTGACTATTTACAAATTATTTCAATCCGTTTTTCTTTTATTAAAGTGTGTTATGTATTTCTTTGGAATTCTGTATGTACCTTTGTGTTTATTGTTCTTTTGCCTTTTAATAAAAAACCACAACATTTGTCTGTATACTATAGAGATAGCCATTGAGTTCTTACTGAGAGCAAGTGAGCACACATTTCAAAGTGTTTTACATTGAATTTTACGCTCCCTTGCTCTCAGTAAGCGCCCACTGGTGCATGTGTTTGTTTTTTTGTGCCTTTTGCGTTTGTATTTTTTTGCACCCAAACATATAAAATGTTTGCACCCAAACATATCTTTGTTTGCACCCAAACATATATATCTTTGCACCCAAACATATATATCTTTGCACCCAAACATAAATATCTATGCACCCAAACATATATTTGTTTCCACCCAAACATATATTATGTTTGGGACTGTTGCAAACATATATATGTTTGCTGCAAAATATGTTTGGGACATATGTTAGAGAGGCCGTTTTTTTTTGCGTGTACAATAAAACATCGACTTTTATTTTTGGTGCGCTAATCGGCACTTTTTTCCACTGTGGGCTGGCTTTGCCTACACAGTTTATCACTGTATTTTGTCCTGTGGCTAAGGTTAATTGTTGAAATTCTCCCATGTAGCATTTATTAAATTGCATGCAGCAGCCGGCACTTTAAATTACGCACATATACACAAAGGCTCACTGTTAAAAATATAATAAATAAATTAGTATTTGTTAATAAAGAATGAAATTGCAGCCTATTCCAGATACATATACATATATGATCCAGTTGGTTCTCTTAAAATGAGCAACCGACAAATGACCAGTGTGAATAAGTTTTGAAGCCATAACGCATATGTATATGTAATTGTGGCAGTATATATAGACGGGGAATAAGTCAACTTTTCACACGGCGAAAACAAAACTCTACAATACACATACACAGATATATATATATAGAAAATTCCAACAACAAGCCTCGTATCTGATTGTCAAGGGAAAAGAGCGATGAATGGACAGACATTATTCAATTGAGTACAAATGTAAACCAAAGACTGTAGTATGATTGACTAGAAAAGACAGATGAAAGGAACGAACGAAAAGGAGCATTCTGACAGACGGACAAACTGATCTGTTTGTCGATTTCATTGTTGACATTTGAGTGCTTCACTTCAAAACTTTGCCGCCGCATTATTTTATAATTGTTGCGTGCATTAAGCAGCAAATTAACACAAAAATGTCAAACGCACAGGAATGCCGGTTATATGTTGTACAACCATGGGCTGTCGGAACGACTGACACAACGTTAACTACCGACAACTCTACACGGATGGGGTGATGGAAAAAATGGTGCAGTCGGCATGTTGGCCCTAATTATAAATTGCAACAATAATTGGCGCCAAAATATGAAATCAAGTTGTAGTTCGTTAAAATGTTCTATATTGACAGTTCACAGTGGGTTATCGTTTCGATAAATATGTTGCAATTAAAAAAAGATTAA